>NW_006921877.1:2018731-2023123 GCF_000298275.1 Orycteropus afer afer
AATGTCATGAGACAAAGTATATGTGAACTGCTGTATGGAAAGTGAATTTGCTCTGTAAATTTTCACCCAAATCACAATTTAAAAAGAAAGATTTACGGCCTTGGAACAAAATTAAAAAACACAAAAATGACCAGAATTATTGGTCAGATAGAGTCTAGAACCTCCAAGACTATGGCCCTGGGTTACCCCCAGGCCTAGAACTGGACTAATTCCCATGAATTGGCTCTTAGCCCAATAGTAGAAAGACCTACGTGCAGAACACCTATGCCAGGGCAATGCACCCACTTACTCTAGGGAGATACACCCCTTAGAGCAATTGGCCACGGGGCACCAGAGGGGCAGCATTCACAGAGGGAAAGCTGGACAGACAGGAGTGCATAGTTGAGAAGGGCACTGGGAGGGGGTAGTCACAGGGACAGGAAGGGAGAAGAGTTTGTTATGGTCGGGCATGGTAATCAGGGCATGAAGTCAAATGTACATGAACATGAATGTAAAACAAATTTTGCTCTATAAATTTGCACCTAAAGCACAATAAAATAATAATAAAAAAAATTATGGCCTTGGGAACGCCTATGGGGCAGTTCTATTTTGTCCTATAATGTTACTATGAGGCAGAGTTGATTGGATGGTAGCTGTTTTTTTGGAAACCTGTGACTGTAATCCTGCTTCTAAAATTCCCATTCTACTCAATGTTACCCATAATTTGTTATGATTCCCACAATTGAATACTTTTTCATAGTCAATGAAACAAAAGTGAACATCTTTCTGGTGTTCTTTGCTTTGAGCCAAGATCCATCTGACATCAGCAATGATATCCCTCGATCCACGTCCTTTTCTGAATCCAGCTTGCAGTGCTGGAAGTTCTCTGTGAATATACTGTAGCAATCGTTTTTGAATTATCTTCAGCAAGATTTTACTTCCTATGGAAGGAAATTTTCTTTGTTGGTTACCAGGGGTGGGAGGGAAGGGGAGGGAACACTGTTAGATAGGCAGAGATAAGTATTGATTTGGGTGAAGAGAAGAGCAATGAACCAAATGTGAGTGATCAACATGGTGGCATTGAGAAAGAGGAAGACAGAGAGAGGTACATGGGAGGTACAGACAACAAAGTTGAACCCTTTTGCACATATAGTACTGCATTTCAGTGAAGGCAAACATGGGTATACGGATGGATAGATGGGTGGACAGACTGAACTATTAGGTATGTCTATAAAGCGGGGAGTATACCCAAGACCATGTATAGGGATATTATCAGGATCATGATATTGTTTGATAATTTCCACATTCTATGGGATCCCCTTTCTTTGGAATGAGTAAAAATATGGATCTCTTCCAGTCAGTTGGCCAGGTATCTGTCTTCCAAATCTCTTTGCATAGCCAAGTGAGTGCCTCCAGTACAGCATCCATTTGTTGGAACACCTGGTGTTAGACTGGGTTTTCTTGAGAAGCAAAACCAGTAAAGTTTATATGTATATATATATGTAGAAAGAGAAATTTATCTTAGGAAAATGGCTTACACACTTATAGAAGTCCCAAGTTCTTGGATCAAATGTCAAGCTTCAGGCTTTTCCTGACTCACACAGCTGCAGGGGCTGACGAGCTCAAGGTTGGCAGGCAGTATACTGGCTATTGACTCCACCAAATGATGAATCCAAGACTCCCAGGCTGAATGGCATCAGCCATCTCTGATACCGATCCACAGAAGAGTGTCTTTTGTCCCAGGATGTCCATAAAAATATTGGAAGCAGGCCACAGTCCTAGGAAAACTCCCTTTCAACAAATTGGCTGCTCAGAACATATACATCTGATCTTATCATGGGAATAACCCATATCACAACTGCTTAAACTACTCAGAATTGGGGTCCAGCCAAATTGACACACAACTCCAACTATCACACATCTCAGTGGGTATTTCATAAGTTCCTGGGGCCTTGTTCTTCTCTAGTTTCTTCAGTGCAGCTTCAACTTCTTCCTTCAATACCTTTGGTTCTTGATCATATGCTACCTCCTGAAATGGATGAACATAAATCAATTCTTTTTGGTACAGTGACTCTGTGTATTCCTTCCATCTTCTTTTGATGCTTTCTGCATCATTCAATATTTTGCCCATAGAATCTTTCAATATTGCAACTCGAGGCTTGAATTTTTTTCCTCAGTTCTTTCAACTTGAGAAATTCTGAATGTGTTCTTTTTTGGCTTTGTAACTCCAGGTCTTTGCACAGTTCATTATAATAATTGACTTTGTCTTCTCAAGCTGCTCTTTGAAATCTTCTGTTCAGCTCTCTTGTCACTTCTTCCATTTGCTTTAGCTACTCTCTGTTCAAGGGCAAGTTTCAGAGTCTTTTCTGACATCCATTTTGGTCTTTTCTTCTGTTCCTGTCTTTTTAATGACCTTTTGCTTTCTTCGTGGATGATGTTCTTGATATTATCTATCCCACAATTCCTCTGGTTTTTGGTCATTGGTGTTCAGTGCATCAAATGTATTCTTTAGATGGTCTCTAAATTCAGGAGGGCTATTATCAGGATCATATTTTAGCTCTTATGGACTTGTTTTAATTTCTTCACTTTCAACTTGAACTTGCACATGAGCAGTTGATAGTCTGTTCCACAGTCAGCTCTTGCCTTGTTTTGGCTGAAGGTATTGAGCTTCTCCATCACCTCTTGCCACAAATGTAGTCAATCTGATTCCTATGTACTCTATCTGGTGAAGTACACGTGTCTAGCTGTCGTTTATGCTGTTGAAAAAGGTATTTGCAATGAATAAGTCATTGGACTTGCAAAATTCTATCATGGGATCTCCAGAGGTATTTCTATCATGAAGGCCAT
The DNA here is from genome assembly GCF_000298275.1 of Orycteropus afer afer. Taxonomy (NCBI): domain Eukaryota; kingdom Metazoa; phylum Chordata; class Mammalia; order Tubulidentata; family Orycteropodidae; genus Orycteropus; species Orycteropus afer. Next base: position 2,021,558 of record NW_006921877.1, read on the forward strand.
ATTTTCCAACTATTGGCAATTCTTCTTTGTTTCCACCTTTTGCATTCTAATTACCAGTGATAATCAACACATCTTGATTGCATGTTTGGTCAATTTCAGACTGCAGAAGTTGGTAAAAATCTTCAATTTCCTCATCTTTGGCTTTAGTAGTTGGTGCATAAATTGGAATAATAGTAATATTAACTGGTCTTCCTTGTAGGCATGTGGATATTATCTTATCACTGGCAGCATTATACTTCAGGATATATCTTGAAACATTCTTTGTGACGATGAATGCCATACCATTCTTCTTCGATTTGTCATTCCCAGCATAGTAAATCATATGGTTGTCTAATTCAAAATGGCTCAAACCAGTCCATTTCAGCTCACTAATGCCTAGGATATCAATTTTTATGTGTTCCATTTCATTTTTGACAACTTCCAGTTTTCCTAGATTCATGCTCTGTACATTCCATGTTCCCATTATTAATGAGTATTTGCAGCTGTTTCTTCTCATTTTGAGTTGTGCCACATGAGCAAATAGAGATCCCAAAAGCTTTATTCTATCCACATGAAGGTCAGCTCTACTCTGAGGAGTCAGCACTTCCCCAGTCATATTTTGAGTACCTTTCAACCTGAGGGGCTTGTCTTCCAGAACTATATCAGACAGTGTTTCAGGGCTACTCATAAAGTTTTCCAGTAATATATCAGACAGTGTTTCACTGCTATTCATAAGGTTTCTCACTGGCCAATTGTTTGAGAAGTGGATGGCCCCTTCCTTCTTCCGAGTCTGTCTTTATCTTGAAGCTCCACTGAAACCTGTCCACCATGGGTGACCCTGCTGGTATTTGAAATACTGGTGGCATAGCTTCCAGCCTCACAGCAACATGATAGCCACCACAGTACAACAAACAGACAAGTGGTGGTAGAAACATGTTAGATAGTGATAATTGCCAAGGAGAAAAATAAGCAGAAAAGGAACACAGGAAGTGTGGGAGAGTTGCAATCTTAGGTAAAGTGGACAATGAAAGGCTTTCTGAGAAGGTGGCATTTTAGCAAAGGCTAGAAGGATCAAACCTACAGTTTCTCTGTGGAAGGAAGATAGGGCAATCTACTTTCGTAACAATTTACAGACTTGGAAACCCAGTGAGGGTCGCTATGAATCAGAATCAACTCAATGGCAGGGAGTTTGTTTTTTTTTTGTTTGTTTGTTTTTTTGTTTTGGAGAAGAAAGTTAGTGAGTAAGCCAGGCAGTTATTCGGATCAAAGCTTTCCTGTAGGAGAGAACAGCAAAGTATAAAGGTTCTAAGGTGGGAGTGTCTTCCAGAGAAGTAAAGTGGTTGAAAGGATGGGTCCGATCATGGGATGCTTTGGAGGTTATTAGAAGAACTTTGGGTTATTCTCAGAGTTGTTGTTGTTATGTGCCGTCAAGTCAGACCCGACTCTAGCAATCCCTCCTTGGGTTTCCGAGGCAGTATCACTACGGAAGTAAATTGCCCAACCTTCCTTCCGAGGAGTGGCTGGTGGGTTTGAACTGCCAGCCTTCTGGTTAGCAGTCAAATGCCTTAGGCACTACACCACCAGAGC
>NW_006921877.1:2023223-2025401 GCF_000298275.1 Orycteropus afer afer
TCCTTCCGAGGAGTGGCTGGTGGGTTTGAACTGCCAGCCTTCTGGTTAGCAGTCAAATGCCTTAGGCACTACACCACCAGAGCTCCTTATTGGAGTATGGATATTATCCTATAATGGACAGCATTGTACTCAAGGATAGATCTTGAAATATTCTTTTTGATGATGAATGCAACACCATTCCTCTTCAATTTGTCGTTCCCAGCATAGTAAATTGTCTGATTCAAAATGGCCTCTACCAGTCTATTTCAGCTCACTCACTCACTCACTCACTCTTAACTGCCATCAAGTCAATTCCTACTCATAGCAACCCCCACTGGGTTTCCAAGGCTGTAAATCTTTATGGAAGCAGACTGACCCATCTTTCTTCCATGGAATGGCTGGTAGGTTTGAACCACAGACTGTTTGGTTAACAGCCAAATGCCTTAACAACTACACCACCAGAGCTCCTTTTTCAGCTCACTAATACCTAGTATATAAATCTTTATGTGTTCCATTTCATTCTTGACAACTTCCAACTTTCTAGATTTATACTTTTTACATCCCACTTTCCAATTATTAATGGATCTTTGCAGCTGTTTCTTCTTATTTGGAGTTATGCCACATCAGTAGATGAAAGTCCAGAAAGCTTTACTCCATTCACATCATTAAGCTCGAATGTACTTTGAGGAGGCAGCTCTTTCCCAGTCATATTTTGAGTGCCTTCCAACCTGAGGGACTCATTTTCTGGCACTATAACAGACAATGTTTCACTGCTATTCCACACCAATCACTAAAGTCAAAGATGAAGAAACTAAAGATTTTTACCAACTTCTGCAGTCTGAAATTGACAAAACATGCAATCAAGGTATATTGATAATTACTAGTGATTGGAATGCAAAAGTTGGAAACAAAGAAGAAACATCAGTGGTTGGAAAATATGGCCTTGGTGATAGAAATAACTCTGGAGACTGCATCATAAAATTTTGCAAAACCAATGACTTAACCATTGCAATGATCTTTTTTCAACAACATAAACAGTGACTATATATGTGGGTCTCACCAGATGGAATACGCAAAAATCAAATTGACTATATCTTTGGGAAAAGGTGATGGAGAAGCTCAATATCATCAGTCAGAACAAGGACAGGTGCTGACTGTGAAACAGACCATCAGTTGCTCATATGCAAGCTCAAGTTGAAGCTGAAGAAATTAAAACAACTCCACGAGAGCCAAAATATGACTTTGATTATATCCCACCTGAATTTGGAGACCATTTGAAGAACAGATTTGACACACTGAACACCAAATGATCAAATACCAGATGAATTGTGGGATGACCAACTGATCTACCCACTCAGGACCATAGTACTGGGAGACACCAGACTCAACTGGCACAACAAAATAATAAAAGTCTTGTTCCTCATCCTACATTGGTGAGTAGTAACTGGGGTCTTAAAAGCTCTCAAGCAGCCATCTAAGATGCAGCTAATGATCTCCTATCGTCAGAAGCAAAGAAGAAGGCAAAAAACAAAACAAAACAAACCAAGGGCATTTGGAAGCAATCAGCCCTAGGACATGATGGCCCTCGAGACCAGAACTAGATGGTGACCGGCTACTAATGCCAACTACTCAGGAAAGATCAAATCTGGAGATCCTGGATAGAGTGAGAGGAAAAATGTGGAACAAAATCCAAAAACTCAATAATGACCAGAATTACTGGTTGGATGGAGTCTGGTGAGAGCCCCCAATACCATGTCCCTGGGATACATTCTGGGACTGGAATAAAACTCACTCTCAGGGGTTGGCTCTCAGCCCAATAATAAAGAAGATGTACACGCAGACCACTCAACCCAAGGTGACTCACCCACATACTCTATGGAAATGAATCCCTTGGAGCAATTGACTACAGGGCACCAGAGAGGCAACAATTGCCAGGAGGAAATGCAGGACACACAGGAGTGCATAACTATGAGGGGCAGGGGGTGGGGGGAAGGAGGGGAGGTTACTGGGCAGGGAGGGGAGGAGACTGGGTTAGGGTTGGGGATGGTAAATGGGAAGTGAAACTAAAGGTATGCATAATGTTGAATATAAAACAAACTGCTCTGCAAGAAAAGCCTACAGTCACCAGAAGGAAGGAAATAATCAAGATTTGAGCAGAAATCAATGAAACAGAAAATAGAAGGGCTATAGAAAAAATCA
>NW_006921877.1:2028586-2035945 GCF_000298275.1 Orycteropus afer afer
TGCATTGTAAATTTTGGTCAATGACATGAGACAAAGTATATGTGAACTGCTGTATGAAAAGTGAATTTACTCTGTAAATCTTCACCCAAATCCTAAGAAAAAAAAAAAAAACTGCTCTGTAAAAATTAAAATAAATAAATAAATAAAAGAGTAAGGTGGCTCTAAACAGGCACAAAAAGTCCTAGGCTTGGAATGTTGGCCACATTACAAAAAAAAGTAGAAAAGGCAAGATGCAGAGAATGTATATAAAATGTTGCTAGTTTTTTGTTTTTGAGAGCAATGCAGACAACAGTTACATTATGCCCTGAGCCCTAACTGCTGGTTCACCAGCAGTGCTAATTTAAGGGGGCAGCTATACAGATGACCACCCAGGGATCTGTTTTTTAACACAAATCAAATTTAATGAGGCATTAAATTTGATTTGTGTTAAAAAAATTGACTAGAATATTATCAAAACAACAATGACAACAAAGAACGTCATCCATGAAGAAAGCAAAAAGGTCATTAAAAAGACAGGAAAGGAAGAAAAGACCAAAAATGGATGTCAGAAGAGACTCTGAAACTTGCTCTTGAATGGAGAATAGCTAAAGTAAATGGAAGAAATGATAAAATAAAACAGCTGAAAAGAGGTTTTTAAAGGGTGGCTTAAGAAGACAAAGTATTATAATGAAACATGCAAAGACCTGGAATTAGATAAACAAAAGGGAAGAACACACTCAGCATTTCTCAAGCTGAAACAACTGAAGAAAATATTCAAGCCTTGAATTACAATATATTCTATGTGGGAAAATATTAAATGATGCAGGAGTCATCAAAAGAAGATGGAAGAACGGAGATCAGAAGAACTAGATGGTACCTGGCTACAAATGCCAACCACTTGGAAAAGGATCAAAATTGGAGATCCTGGATAGAGTGGGAGAAAGATGTGGAAAGAAACTCAAAATCATTAAAAAAAAAAAAGCCAGGCTTACTGGTCTGATAGAGACTGGTGAAACCCCCAAGACTATGGCCCCAAGTCACCCTTCGGGTTGAGAATGGAACTCACTCCTGTGAGTTCTCATAGAACAATTAACTATGAGAGATCAAAAGGGGAGCATTTACAAAGGTAGAAAAATAGGGAAGCAGGAATGCATAGGTAGGAAGAACACAGGGAAAGGAAAAAGTAACCAGGGAGGAAATGGGAGGTAAGCTGTTATACAGTGAGGAATGTAACCAGTGTCACAAAACAAAATGTGTATGAATTGTTAATTGTAAAACAAATCTGCTTTGTAAAATTTCGCTCAAATTACAATTTTTAAAAAAAAAACGGGAGAAATACACAAAGTCACTGTACCAAAAAGAATTGATCAATGTTCAGCCATTTCAGAAGGTAGCATATGATGAAGAACCAATGGTATTAAAGGGAGAAGTCCAAGCTGCACTGAAGGAACTGGTGAAAAACAAGGCTCCAGGAATTGACGGAATACTATTGAGATGTTTCACCAAACAGATGTAGTGCTGGAGGTGCTCACTCATTTACATCAAGGAACTGGAAAACAGCTACCTGGCCAACTGACAGCAAGAGATCCATATTTGTGCCCATTCCAAAGAAGGATGATCCAACAGAATGCAGAAATTATGAAACAACATCATAAATATCACACGCAAGTAAAATTTTGCTGAAGATAATTCAAAAACAACTGCAGTAGTATATTGACAGGGAACTGCCAGAAATTCAAGCCAAATTCAGAAGTCATGGAATGAAGGATATCATTGCTGATGTTAGATGGAACTTGGCTGAAAGTACAAAATACCAGAAAGATGTTTACTTGTGTTTCGCTGACTACGCAAAGGTATTTAACAGTGTGGATCATAGCAAATTATAGATAACATTGTGAAGAATGGGCATTCCCAAACACTGAATTGTGCTCATGAGGAACCTCTACGTAGACCAAGAGGCAGTCATTCAAACAGAACAAGGGGATACTGAACAGTTTAAAATCAGGAAAGGGTTTATCAGGGTTGTATCCTTTCTTCATACTTATTCAATCTGTATGATGAGCAAATAATCTGAGAAGCTGGGCTATATGAAGAAGAACGTGGCATCAGGATTGGAGGAAGGCTCATTAAAAACCTGTGATATGCAGATGACACACATTGCTTATTGAAAGTGAAGATGACTTGAAGTATTTACTGTTGAAGACCAGTCTACAGCCTTCGGTATGGATTATACCTCAATATAAAGAAGTTGAAAATCCTCACAACTGGACCAATAAGCAACATCAGGATAAATAGAGAAAAGATTAAAGTTGTCAAGGATTTAATTTTACTTTGATCCACAATCAATGCCCAAGGAAGCAGCAGTCAATAAATCAATCAATGTATTGCAATGGGCAAATATGCTGCAAAAGACTTTTTTAAAATGTTAAAGAGCAAAAATGTCACTTTGAAGACTTGGGTGCACCTGACCCAAGTCATGGTATTTTCAGTAGCCTCACATACATGTGAAAGCTGGACAGTGAAGAATAAGGCAGACTGAAGAATTGACGCTTTTGCATTATGGTGTTGGTGAAGGATACTGAAAATAACAGACTGTCAGAAGAACAAACAAATCTGTCCTGGAGAAAGTGTAGCCAGAATGGTCCTTAGAAGCAAGAATGGCCAGACTTCATCTCATGTACTTTGGTCATGTTGTTAGAAGGGACCAGTCCCTGGAGAAGGATATCATGCTTGGTGAAGTAGAGAGTCAACAAAAAAGAGGAAGACCCTCAACAAAATGGACTGACACAGTGCCTGCAATGATGGACTCAAGCATAGCAAGGATTGTGAGAATGGTGCAGGACGGGACAGTGTTTCTTTCTGTTGTGCACAGGGTTGCTATGGGTCAGAGCTGACTGGATGCCACCTAACAGCAACAACAGGATGAGAAGCAAATGACACGGAAACAAATGACATGGGGGCCTGACTGACCTTTGTAAAAGGAACCCTGTACCTATTGTGCAGAAAATAGACTGAAAAGAAGTGAGAAGACCAATTGAGAAACCTTGTAATAATCTAAGCCAAAAAATTATATTGGCTTGGGTCAAGGTAGCGAGGGTGGTAGTAGTAGAATGATGAGAAGTGGTCAGACATGAAATATATATTAAGAAGTTATTGTTGTTGTTAGGTGCTATCAGATTGGTTCTGACTCATGGTGACCCTATGTACGACAGGCCTGGGCTGTTCCATCCTCAAAATCATTAATGTGTTTGAACCAGAATTACTGGTCAGGTGAAATCTGGTGAGACTCCCAATACTATGGTCCTGAAATAAATTCTGCACCTAGAATAAAACTCACCCCCAGGGGTGGGCTTTCAGTCCAATAGTTAACAAGATGTACACGCAGACCACTCAACCCAGGAAGCCGCACCCACACACTCTATGGTAATACATCCCTTAGAGCAATAGATCATGGGACACCAGAGGACCAACATTCTAACTGAGGAAATGCAGGACAAACAGGAGTGCATAATTATGAGGGGCACAGAGGGAGGGTTGCAGGCTAGGGAGGGGAGGAGACTGGGTTAGAGTTGGACATGGTGAATGGGGAATGAAACTAAATGTACACGTGACGTTGAATGTAAAACAAGCTCTTAAAATAAAAAATAAATCTTTAATGTGATTGAGCCCATTGTTGCAGCCACTGTGTTAATCCATTTCATTGAGGGTCTTTCACTTTTTCACTGACCCTCAACTTTACCAAGCATGATGTCCTTCTCCAGAGACTAGTTCCTCCTGATAAGTTGAAGTCCCGCCGTATTCCTTTCTAAGGAGTATTTTGGCTGTATTTCTTCTAAACCAAGACATATTTGTTCTTATGACAGTCCATAAGGAGCTCTGGTGGTGTAGTGCCTAAGGCATTTTACTGCTAACCAGAAAGTTGGCAGTTCAAACCCACCAGCCACTCCATTGAGGGAAGACTGGGCAATCTACTGCCGTAAAGATTTACCACCTCGGAAACCCAAAGGGAGTCGCTGTGAGTTGGAGTTGACTCTATGGCAGTGAGTTTGGTTTGGTTTTGGGTTTGGCAGACCATAGTATAGTCAATATTCTTTACTAACATCATAATTTAGCTGATGAGTGGATGTGGAGAAATTTAAAAAACTCAAAGGTCTGAGGCCTAAGAAAGGAGAAGAATGATATTGCCATTTTCTGAGCTGGGAAGACTACAGGAGAAGCAGGCTTGTGAGGATAGATCAGTAGCTCAATTTTTGTCATGTTATTAGAAGTGCAAGTGGAAATACAAATTTAAGTGTCATCAGTATATAGATAATATTAAAACCAATCAGAAGGGATGAGATCACCACGGAACTGTGTGAGGACAGAGAAGAAAAAATAGTCCAAGGACAAAGTCATGGGGAACTCCAAAGTTTAAAGATTAGTGAGATGGAGAAGAACCAGCAAAGGATACTGAGAGAATGGTAACAAGAGGTAGGAGGGAACAAGGAGAGTATTTTTCCTTGAAACAAACAAACAAACAAAACAAAAAAACTGTTTCAAAGAGAAAGTGATAAATGCTACCAAAAGATCCAATAAGATGAAGTCTGAGAATTTGCCAATGAAAATTAAGTGGTCATGATAAGGGCAAATTTGATGGATTGGTGAAAACAAAGACAACTCTTTCAAAGAAGAAAAGAAGAGAAATGGAATGGAACCTGGAGGGGAAAGAAGGATCTAAAAAAAGCTATTTCAACTACTTTGGCGAGTAGCGACTGGGATCTTAAAAGCTAGCAAGCTGCCATCTAGATGCAACAATGGGTCTCTCCTCGTCAAGAAGAAGAAAATCAAAATTAATGGAAACAATCAGTCCTAGCGACTGGTACACCATCTGATCTGCAACCTATACAACTATGGGACCAGAAGAACTAGATGGTGCCCGGCTACCACTGTCATACACTTGGAAGGGATGTACGAGAGCCTGCATAGAGAGGGAGAACAATGTGGAACAAAACTCAAAATCATTTAGAGGCAAAAAAAAAGAAGGTGGGGACCAGGTTTGCTGGTCCAATAGAGTCTGGTGGAACCACTGAGACTATGGCCCCTAGCTGCCCTTCAGGTCTGGGATTGAACCCACACCTGTGGTTTCCAGCCAAACAAAGTACAGGCATGTGAGTTAAACATTTACCTCAAGTAGACACACGCCCTGGAGAGAACAATCATGGGAGAAGGAAGGGCTGCTTATGCACAGGGAGATAGCTCAGGGTGTAGAAGAGTATGAAGGGATGGACACTGGGAGGACGTAACTATGGGGAGGAAGTGGGAGGGGAGCTGCTGCATTGTAAATTTTGGTCAATGACATGAGACAAAGTATATTATGTGAACTGCTGTATGAAAAGTGAATTTACTCTGTAAATCTTCACCCAAATCAAAATAAAATTAAAAAAAAAAAAAAAGCTATTTCAATATGAAGAAATTACAACATGTTAGTTCACTGGTGGGAAAGATTCAACAGAGAAAAACTTGATGATGCAGCAGAGAGATAAGAGGAGTTTCTGGAGCATGTCCTGAAACGGGTGAGGGATGAGGTCTAGTTCACAAATGAAGGGCTGCCTTAGATGGGGGCAGGAACGGTTCACCAGTAACAAGAGAAAAGGCAGAGTGCATGGACATGTGGCGAGCTGTAGATCTCTCTGGTTATTTCTATTGTCTGAAGGGCATAAGAAACAAGATCATACTCTAAGAGCTGGAAGTTTGAAGAGAAAAATAGACATTCAGAAGAGAAGAAAAGATTAGGAAACAGTCTGATTGCCAGGCAGCCTGAATGGCCTACATTAGTTTTGTGATCAATGATTTCAAGTTAGCCCAATCAGCTGATTGTGTTTTGCTCCCATCACATTCAGCTGCATGGGTTCAGTTATGGTATAGGCAGCTGGATTTAACCAGGATAGCAATTGTGCCAAGCAAGTACAACAAAGTGGGAGAAAGACAAGAGATTTGAGGGTCTATGCATTAATAATGGATTAAACTAGTAAGGAAGGACATCAGGATGGATCAAGGGATTGTAAATCACAGCAAAGTTGAAGGACTGCTGGAACTATAATACTAGGGAAAGTGAGCTGAAAAGATATGAGATGGTAGTCAGAGAGGGAGAGGTTTGAAATTAAGACGTGCTGTTGAAGGTGTGGTGCAGTGAAGTACTTGGTATGGCTCTTCTAGCCATGGTCTTTGTGACTCCCACTGGATTACTGGGTGGAACTATGCAAATGTAAGGTGCTTGTGGCCCACCAAGGAGATTATCAAAACAAACTCCAAAAACCAAACTCACTGCCATCAAGTTGGATCCAACTCATAGAGACCCCTCCTTGGGTTTCCGAGGCAGTGTCGCTACGGAAGTAGATTGCCCAACCTTCCTTCCGAGGAGTGGCTGGTAGGTTTGAACCCCCAAACTTCTGGTTAGCAGTCAAATGCCTTAGGCACTACACTACCATAGCAAGGGGATTATATAGCTTGTTAATACTGTAAATAAAGTATATGGCACCCTTGTGGAGGTGGGACCATGGAAATAATGTATATGAAATCCTAGGAGCTCTGATAGCATAGTACCTAAGGCACTTGACTGCTCACCAGAAAGCTGGCGGTTCAAACCCACCAGCCACTCCTCAGAAGGAAGGTTGGGCAATCCTACTTCCGTAATGATACTGCCTCGGAAACCCAAGGAGGGGTCACTATGAGTCGGGGCCGACTCGACGGCAAACAACAACAACAACAACAACGTTGGAATTGGTCAGTTTTGTCATTCCACTAGACTTAACGTGAGCCCTCCCAGAGGCAGAAAAGGGGAATTGCACTACCATCAAGACAGAGAAGAGCCTGGAATGGAGCGAGTCCTTGGACCTGAGATCTCTGCACTGAGGAGAAGCAGAGAGATAGCAGCAGCAGAATCAGGAGACGGGCAATGAGACAGAGTGGGAGGCTTGCCAGCCCACAAATGGAGAAAGCCTACCTTTAGGCAGGAGGCTTGCTGGCAGAGTAGGGTGCACCTAGAGCAAAAAGATCTTTGGAACACTTGCCTGAATGGGGCAGAGGCATGGCCAAGGGGAGGCTATCCTGATCAAAGAATTGTATCCTGAGTGCATTCCTAAACCTGAATTGTATTTTGTTACTTCCCTAATAAACCATAATCATGATTTTCTGTGTGGCCATTGCAACGAATTATCAAACCCAGCAGAGAAGCAGAGAGATAGTTGGTGTCAGAATTAGTAAAAATGTTGAAGGGTGGCAGCATGTCTGATTTTTGCCGTATAGGGATCAGCCTTGAGCTACTGATAGTGATTCTGATTCTACTTTCCCCTCATGAGGCTGGAGGAGGTCAGAGAATGCTGCCCCCATACCTTTTTTGCA
>NW_006921877.1:2036288-2039451 GCF_000298275.1 Orycteropus afer afer
ATATATGGCATTTGACTGCTAACCAGAAGACTGGTAGTTCAAACCCACAAGCCATTCCTCAGAAGGAAGACTGGGCAATACTGCCTCAGAAACCCAAGGAGGGTTTGACAGCAGTGAGTTGAGAGTGAGTATATATATACACATGATGTACACATGATATACACACATACACACACATGATGTACACACATATATCAAAATATACAAAGTTTCCCTCTTACCCTCTCCCAGGTAATACCCTCACCACTGTTCTGCTTCTATCACCATTAATTTGTTTTGCCTGTAAATGAAATCATACAGGATATATTCTTTTGTGTCTAGCTTTTCTCTCTCAACATTTTGTTTGTGAAATGTAATCATGTTGTAGCAATAGTTTGTTCTTTTTTTTATGTAGTATTTTATTTTATGCATAAGCCACAATTTATTTATCCATACTACTATTGATGGATATTTTGGTTCTATCAAGTTTTCGGCTATTAAGAATAAAACTACTATGAACAGTCTTGTACCTGGACAGATGTACTAATTTCTCTTGAGTGTATAGTTAAGAGTGGACTTGCTGGGTCACAGGACATGTGTATGTTTAGCTTTGTTATATATTGCCAGTTCTGCAAATTGTTTCAGTTCATAATCCACCACCAAATGTGTTAGTTTCACTTGCTGTACACTATCCTCATCAACACTTAGTGTTGTCAGTCCTTTTAATTTTATCTATTCTAATAGGTTGTCGTTAAGTGCTGTTGAGTAGATTTCAAATCAGAGTGACTGCATGTGATGGTGTAAAACTGTCCCATGTGGTTTCCTAGTCTGTAATCTTTATGGAAGCAGATCCTTCTCCTGCAGAATACAAAAAGGACAAGGAGGCAGCATCTTCTGACCTTCTCTAACTTCACAGGTGGGGGGCAGAATCACCATCAGCGGCCCAAAGTTTATTCCTATGAGGCCAGACATGCTGCCGCCCTCCAGCCTTTTTACCAGCTCTGACACCAGCTGTCCCTCCCACAGCACTCACTACTTCTCTGCTGGGTTTGATAATTTGTTGCAATGGCTACATGGAACTGACAGACAATATTCACAATTATGGGGTTTATTAGGGAAGTTACAAGCTACAATTCAGGTTCAGAAATGTGCTTAGGATACAATTCTTCAATCAGGGCAGTCTTCCCCCTGCTGTGCCCTCTGGCTCAAGTCTCTGGCCGTTGGCCTCTTGGCCTGGCTTCTGCCCTGCTTGGGCAAGTGTTACAAAGCTCTTTCAGGTCTGTCAAGAGGGACACCTACGGGCACCCCACTCTGCCAGCCCCTCCTACCCAAAGGCACTCAGCTTTCTTGCTCTGTGGGCTGGAAAGCCTGCCGCTCTGTCTCATGTCTCTTGGTTCCTCTGCCATCACCTCAGCCAGTCATCTCAGCTGGTCATCTCATCAGGTCATCTTTACTGGTCGTCTCTGCTCTCTGCCAGGGAGGTCCAGCGCAGGGATCTCAGGTCCAAGGATGCGTGCCACACCTCTAGGAGGCCTCATTTTAAGCCTAGCAAAATGACCAAACTAAACAATCACCACAATAGAGTTCCAGACACCTTATTTGCACGGTCCCACCCCCCACAAGGGTGCCATGTACCTTATTTACATTGCTCACAAGCTATCCAATCTCTTTATATTTGCATAGTTCCATCCAGTCATCTGGTGGGAGTCTCAAAGACTATGGCTGGGAGAGCCATACTATGTAATTCACTGCACCATAGTGAGTGACTGGCAGCCTTACTGCTAGCATTTGAGTGCTTAACCATTTGTACCACCAGAGTTCCTTCATTCTGGTAGGTATGTTGTGGTATTTCATTGTGGTTTTAATTTGCATTTCTCCTTTGTAAAAGGAGAAGTGGGAGGGACAGCTGGTATCAGAGTTGGTAGGCATCTTTTCATTATTTTTATGGCCATTTGGATCTCCTCTTTGTGAAATGGTTGCTCAAGTCTTTTGCCAATGTTTTTATTGGATTGCTTAGTTTTGGGTTTTTCTTTTCTTTTCTTTTCTTTTATTGATTTGTAGCTTTTTCTATATTCTGGATAAAAATCTTTTGTCATGTATGTTAATTGCAGATGTTTTCTTCAATTTTGCCTTTCTACTCTTTTTATGGTGTCTTTTGATGGTCAGAAGTTCTTAATTTTAATAAAGCCTGTGGTAGTTAAGGTTGTATGTCAACTTTACTGGGCCATGGTGTTGAGTATTTGGCAGTTGGATGTAATCATTCACCAGGATGAGATTATAATCACCTCCGTGGTGAATCTGCTGTGAGCAGCTAAGTAGTTGCCTTCTGGGTGTGGCCTGCTTCCAGTATATATGGAGGAGATTTGAGGACAGTCTCTAGATTTTGGCACATATTGGATCCTGCATTTAGCTAAATCTTCCTCTCCAATTCCTGGACTTGAACCAATGGTCTGACATGTTGCCTACCAATCTTGGGATTGTGCCATTTTACCTGTTGATCTTGGATTCATCAGCCTCTGCAGTCAGCAGCTGTATGAGTCAGAAGCCTGTAGCTTGCTCCTGTGGGCCTGGGATAAGAAGCAGAGCTGAAACCTAAGGTCAAGGGATATTTGGAGCTCTGGTGGTGTAGTGCTTAAGGCATTTGACTGCTAACCACAAGGGTAGTGGTTCAAACCCATCAGCCACTCCTTGGAAGAAAGACTGGGCAATCTACTTCCATAGTGATACTACCTTGGAAACCCAAGGAGGGGTCACTATGAATTGGAACTGACTCAATGGCAGTGAGTTGGCATCTGAATTCAGACTTCTAGCCTCCTAAATCATAAGAGAATAAATTCTTGTTTGTTAAAGCCATCCACCTGTGGTATTTCTATTATAGCAGCACTAGAGAAATAAAACAAAGCGCAATTATCAATTTTCTCTTTTATGTTGTTGTTGTTGTTGTTAAGTGCCGTCGAGTCATTTCCGACTCATAGCGACCCCATGCACAGCAAAACACTGCCCGATCCCGCGCCAGCCTCACAATCCCTGCTATACTTAAGCCCATCATCGCAGCCGCTGTATCAATCCATCTCGTTGAAGGCCTCCCCTTCTTTCGTTGACCTTCCACCCTACCAAGCATGACATCCTTCTCCAGGGAATGGTCCCTTCTGACAACATGACCAAAATAGGTGAGACGAAGTCT
>NW_006921877.1:2046096-2048546 GCF_000298275.1 Orycteropus afer afer
ATTATCTTCTGTGTCTGTGTTAATTGGTTTCCCTTTTCTTTGTTGAAGAGGGTCTGTGCAATCCTTCTGCCTAGTCCGCCATCTTGCCCCACCTCAGATGACATAATCTTGCTTTCTGAAAGTGAAGATGACTTGAAGCACTTACTGATGAAGACCAAAGACTACAGTTTTCAGTATGGATTATACTTCAACACAGAGACAGCAAAAATCCTTACAACTGGACAATAAGCAACATCACAATAAATGGAGAAAAGACTGAAGTTGTCAGGGATTTCATTTTGCTTGGATCCACAGTCAACACCCATGGAAGCAGCAGTGAGGAAATCAGATGTCATGTTGTATTGGGCAAATAAATTTGTAAAAGACCTTTAAAGTGTTAAGAAGCAAAGACACCACTTTGAGGATTAAGATGTGCCTGACCCAAGCCATGGTATTTTCAATCACTTCATATGCATGTGAAAGCTGGACAATGAATAAGGAAGGCTGAAGAAGAGTTCATGCTTTTGAGTTGTGGTGCTGGTGAAGAATACTGAAAATACCGTGAACTGCCAGAAGAATGAACAAATCTGTCCTGGAGGAAGTACAGCCAGAATGCTCCTTGAAAGCAAGAATAGCCAGACTTCATCTCACCTACTTTGGTCATGTTGTCAGAAGGTACCATTCCCTGGAGAAGGATGTCATGCTTGGTAAAGTGAAGGTCAACAAAAAAAGGAAAAAGCCCTCAAAGAGATGGATTGACACAGTGGCTGCAATGATGAGCTCAAGGATAGCAAGCATTGGGAGATGGCACAGGACTGAGTAGTATTTTACTCTGTTTTCCGTAGAGTCATTATGAGTTGGAAACAACTTGATGGCACCTAACAACAACAAATATCTCCCGAATCCATCCTCCAAGCCCATGGTCACAACCCTTGTTCCAGCCACCATCATTATTAGTGTGGCTCTTTGCAATAGATTCCTCACCCTTGTCCCACTTCAGTTGAGAATTTTTTTTCCCTATAAATCAAAACTAATCATATTCTGTTTAAAACTCTTCACTGCCTCCCAATTACCTGCACAGTTAAGTCCAAACTCATTGGTGTGTCCTACCAGATGCTTCATGAGCTGCCTCTCTATTCAGCCTCACATGCTGCCACTCCCCACACCCTGTATCAGACTGCTTGACAGGTCCCCAAACACACTGTGCTGTTTGATGCCTTTGCACTACAGTCTGTCTACCTATGTATTTGCTTCCCCTTTCTTTGTCTGTCAGGCAAACTCCTCTTCTTCCTGTCAAGCTATGATCAACTCCACCTCTGGGTTACTATGCCACATACATAGCTCTGCTACCTTACCAGCAGTGGAATCTTAATTTGTGCTTGGCCATTTGTTTTCTCCCACTAGACTATGGCATTCCTTTTTTTTTTTTTTTTTTTTGCAGTGTTCCCTCCCTACCCCTCCCATTCCTGGTAACAAAGAAAGTTTCCTTCCATTTATAAACCTTTCCTTGACTTTTTACAATAATGAACTAATATAATATTTGTCCTTCTGTGATTGACTTATTTCACTCAGCATAATGTCCTCCAAGTTCATACATGTTTTGTGGTGTTTTGCGGATTCTACATTATTCTTTAGTGTTGCATAGTATTCCATTGTGCATATGTACCATAGTTTTGTTATCCATTCTTCTGTTGATGGGCACCTAGGTTGTTTCCATCTTTTTGCTATTGTAAATGAACATGGGTATGTATATGTCTGTTCTTGTCCTGGCTCTCACTTCTTTAGGTTATATACCTAGTAATGGGATTGCTGGATCAAATGGTATTCCTAATTCCAACTTTTTAAAGAATCACCATACTGCTTTCCACAGTAGTTGTATCATTTGGCAGTCTCATCAGCAGTGTTTGAGAGTTCCAATATCTCCACATCTTCACCAGTATTTGTTATTTTCTGTCTTATTGAACTTTGCTATTAGTGCTGGGGTGAAATGATATCTCATTGTTCTTTTGATTTGCATTTCTCTAATGGCTAATGATTGTGAACATTTCTTCCTGTGTTTGTTGGCCACCTGAATATCCTCTTTGGTGAAGTGTCTGTTCATGTCTTCTGCCCATTTTTCAATTGGACTGTTTATCTTTTTGTTGTTAAGGTGTTGGAGTTTTCTATAAATTTTAGAGATCAATCCCTTGTCAGATGTCATTGCCAAATATTTTTTCCCAATCAGTAGGTTCTCTTTTTATTCTTTTGGAGAAGTCTTTGGAAACACATGAAAATTTAATTTTTAGAAGGTCCCATCCATCTAGTTTATCTTCTCCTGCTTGTACATTTTGGCTTATGCTTGACAGTTATTTATGCCATAAATCAGGGCCCCTAATTTTTCCCCTAGTTTTTCCTGGAGGAACTTTATAGTTTTATGTTTCACATTTAAGTCTTTGATCCATCTGGAGTTAGTTTTTGTGTATGGTGTGAGG
>NW_006921877.1:2049956-2051358 GCF_000298275.1 Orycteropus afer afer
CTGGTGGTATAGTGCCTAAGGCATTTGACAGCTAACCAGAAGGCTGACAGTTCAAAACCACCAGCCACTCCACATAAGGAAGATTGGGCAATCTACTTCCATAGAGATATCATCTTGGAAACCCAAGGAGAGGTCACAATTGACTTGACGGCAATGAGTTTGGTGGCTTTTTTTTTTTTTTTGGTTGGTTGGTTTTGCATACATGCCCTTTGTTCTGGTTACCTAGTGCTGTTCCAACAGAAATACCACAAATAGGATAGCTTGAAGAAACAGGAGTTTATTCTCTAACAGTTTGGAGGCTTTGAGTCCGAGTTCAAGGTGTCAGACTCTAGAAGCTGGATGAAAGCCCCTCAACCTTAGGCTTCAGCTCTGCCTCCTGCTCCTGGCTCATTGAAGCTAGAGGCTTTTCTTCACTCAGACAGCTAATGGCTGCTGAGACTGACAAGCCTAAGGTTGACAAGTAAGAAGGCACAGTCCCAATACCAAACCACATGGCAGGCCGTTCATTCAAGTCCACTGAAAGTCCCAAGGTCAGCAGAGCATGGCAGGCTGCTGAACAATGACCTGGCTACATGCAGGATTTAATTGAGCCATAAGCTAGTAGCATTCCCCAAGTCTTCTCCTTATATACAGGAAGCAGACCACATCTCTAAGGCAGCTACTCAGCTGGTCACAGCAGATTCTACCATGGAGTTGATTGCCAGTCTCACCATGGGGAATACTACATTCAGCTGCCCAGCCACTCAACCAGGCCCAGCCAAGTTGACACACAAACTTAACTACGATACCCTTTATTATGTTGAGGAATTTCCTTTCTATTCATATTTTCCTGAGAGTTTTTATCAGGAATGGGTGTTGGATTTTATCAAATGCCTTTTCTGCATCAATTGGTATGATCATTTGGCTCTTTTCCTTTATTTTATTTATGTGATGGATGACGTTGACTGCTTTTCTAATGTTGAACGATCCTTGCATACCTGGGATGAACCCCACTTGGTCATAATGTATAATTTTTTGATATGTTATTGAAGTCTATTGGCTAGGATTTTGTTGAAGATTTTTGCATCCGTATTCATGAGGGATATTGGTCTGTTGTTGTTAGGTGCCGCCGAGTTGTTTCCGACTCATAGCGACCCCATGCACAGCAGAATGAAACACTGCCCGATCCTGCACCAGCTCCATGATCCCTGCTATACTTGAGCCCATCATTGTAGCCACCGTGTCAATCCATCTCATTGAAGGCCTCCCCCTCTTTCATCGACCCGCCACCCTACCAAGCATGACATCCTTCTCCAGGGAATGGTCCCTTCTGACAACATGACTAAAATAGGTGAGACGAAGTCTGGCCATTCTCGCTTCCAAGGAGCATCTCGGGTGCACTTCCTCCAGGACAGATCTGTTA
>NW_006921877.1:2052933-2059626 GCF_000298275.1 Orycteropus afer afer
TTTTCTATGTTCTGGAATAGTTTGAGTAGGATTGGTGTCAGTTCTTCTCTGAACATTGAGTAGAATTCTCTCAAACCATCTCTCAAACCATCTGGGCCAAGGCTTTGTTTTTAATTTTTTTTATGACCTGTTCAATTTCTTCTTTTGTTATGGGTCTGTTCAAATTTTCCACCTCAGTCTGTGTTAATTTAGGTGCATAGTATGTTTCTAGAAACCTGTCCATTTCTTCTAGATTTTTACATTTGTTGGAGTATATAGTATCCTCATGTTATCCTTTTAATTTCTCTTGGTTCTGTGGTGACATTGTAGACTATGGCATTCTTAAGTCCTAATAATGCATCACATTCATCTTTATACAATCCATGCCTATCTCAGTGCCTGGCCCAGAGCAGACATACAGAAAATGCTTGTTAAATGAGCAAATGCGTAAGAAAATGAATGAATACAAAGCTGAGCAGGTAATTTAATCCATCCAAGCATCAGTTTCCTCATTTGAAAATGGGAATAACACCTGCCCTGCCTAGCTTCCAGAAGTGTTGTGGCGCAGTGAACTACTTAATATGTCTCTTTTAGCCACAGTCTTTATAACCTCTACCAGATGACTGGGTGCGACTTTTGCATATGTGAGATACTTTTGGCCCACCAGGGGGATTTGATAGCTTGCTAATAATGTAAATAAGGTACATGGCACCCTTGTGGGGATGGGACCATGCAAATAAGATATATGGGACACTAACATGAAGACTGGTGAGTTTTCCATCTTGCTAGGCTTAAAATGAGCCATCTCAGAGGCAGAAAGTGGGATCTCACTGCCCTCAAGAAAGAAGAACCAGGAGTTCACATCCTTCCACCCAAAATCCTTGTGCTGAGATAGTGAGAGACAGTGACAGAGAAACTGCAGCAGCAGAGGCAGCAGAACTAAGACACTGGCATGAGACAGAGCTAAAGGAGCTTTGTAACACTTGCCCAAGCAGGGCAAAGGCTGAGGCTAGAGAGAAGCACACCAGCAGCATGGCTGAGAAGAAGCTGTCCTTGTGGAAGAACGGTACGCTGAGTTGTTTCTGATCCTGAATTGTAACGTGTTACTTCCCTAATTGTGAGTATTGTCTGTGAGTTCTGTGTGGCCACTGCAATGAATTATTGAATCCAACAGAAAAATAGAGCGTGCTATTGAGAGGGACAGTTGGTGTCATAATTGGTAAAATGGTTGGAAGTTTGGGGCATGTCTGACTTCCACCTCACTGGAATCAGAGTTGGGTTGTTGATGCTGATAGTGATTCTCTCTCCCTCTCAGGAAGTTAGAAGAGGTCAGAAGATGCCACCTTTTTGCAGTTGTGAAGACCAAATGAGATAACTGATGTGGCAGTGTTTTTAATTCTAAAAAATTTTATTGTGATAAAATATATAACAAAAAATATGCCATTTTGAAGCATGCAATTCAGGAAGACTAATTACATTCTCACGTTGCACAATAATCACTACTGTTTCCAAAACTTCTTCATCACCTCAAACAGAAAAAAAACTCAATCCCCCTTAAGCAATAGTTCCCCATTCCTTCCTCTCCCAGCCCCTGATAACCACTGATACACTTCTAGTGATAGTGTTTTATAAACTAAAAAGAGCAAAACCTCCCAGAGAGCCTCATTCAGTACAGTGGATGGAGGTCCTTAGGAACCACACTCTTACATTTTCTGGGTTAAAGATCACAAATTATGGATCCATAGGCTGAGACTGGACTTTATTAAACAGTTTTTGAAATTAAATATATTAAAAATATTTAGAAGAGCTTCCATTTGTGCCAGTGTGAAAAATGGAAGATGACTGAAATCTGATCTGGTATCAATATGCCTAAATATGCTAGGTAAGATATTTAAAATATCTTCAGATTTTACAAAATATTTTAATATTGTGGAAAATTTCAAACAGGTATAAAAGGAAACAAAATACAGAGTTTTAGGGGAAATCAAGGTCAACTGGCATAGCATAATCAATAAAGACAATGTTCTACTTTCTACTTTGGTGAGTAGCAACTGAGCTCTTAAAAGCTTGTGAGCAACCATCTAAGATTCAACTCTTGGTCTCTTCCCATCTGGAACAAAGAAGAATGAAGAAAATCAAAGACTCAAGGAAACAATTATTCCAAAGAACTAACAGACCGCATGAACTATAGCCTCTACTAGCCTGAGCCCAGAACTAGATGGTGCTCAGCTACCACTACTGATCACTCTGATCATGATCACAATAGAAGGAAAATGTAGAAAAAAATTCAAAATCACAAAAAAAGACCAGACTTACTGGCCTGATAGGGAATGGTGGAACCTTAAGACTATGGCTGTTAGACACCCTTCAAACCTGAAACTGAGCTCATTCCTGGTGATCATCTTTCAGCCAAACAATAGAGAGGCCTAGACACAATAACACCCATGAGGAACATCTTCAGAACAATCAACCACACGAAACCAAAGGGCAGAATTTGCCCCAAAACAAAGTTCAGACCGCAGGAAGGGGCAGAAAAGATGGGCAAATGGAAATGAGGAGCCCTGGGAGAAAGTGGGAAGTGTGCTTACATGAGGGAAAAAAATGTAAAAAATGTGTATAAATTGTTGAATGGGAAATTAATTTGCTCTATAACCTTTCATCCAAACCACAAAAATATATTCCAAACAAAGAGAAAGAAACAGTAAACAGAATAGAAAAATGAACCAATCAGCTTCAGCAATGCTCAAATCAGGGCCAACATTATTTTATCTGTTCACCATCCGTTCCTCCCTTATTATTGTGGAAAACTGAGACAAATAGAAACTATGTGCCATCTGACACATGCAATGAGAAGAATATAGCATCACTTGTGGTATTCCTGCCAAAAATGCATAATCTGAATCTAATCATGGGGAAACATTAGACAAGCCCAAATGGAGGGACATTCTACAAAATAACTAGTCTATGATATTGTAAAGTGTCAAGGTCATAAAAATAAAGGAAAGATCAAAAACTCTTCTGGATTAAAAGAGTCTGGGAAGATATGACAACTAAATGTAACAAGAGTTTCTAAACTGAATCCTTTTGCTGTAAAGGGCATTATTGGGATAGTTGGTGAAACTGGAATGGAATTTGAGGATTTGTTGCTGTTAGCTCCAGCCCCTTATGTATAACAGAATGAAAAACTACCGGTCTTGTGCCTCTACATGACCTTTGAATATGTTTTTGGCCATTGTTGAGGCTGTTTTGTCAACGCATATCTTTGAGAGTTTTCCTCATCTTTGCTGACCCACTACTTTACCAGATATGATGTTCTTATCTAGCAATTGGTCTTTCCTGATGATGTGTTCAAAACAAGTAAGACAAAATCTTGCCTTCTTCCCTTCTAAAAAGCATTGTGGCTCTTCTTCTTATAAGATAGATGTGTTCATTTTGCTGGCAGCCCATGGTATATCCAGTATTCTTGCTCAACACTATAATTCAAAGGCATCAACTCTTCCTTGGTTTTCCTTATTTCTTGTCCAACTTTCACATGCATGAGGCTATTGAAAATACCATGGCTTGGGTCAGACACACCTCACTCCTCAAAGTGACATCTTCACTTTTAACACTTTAAAGAAGTGTTTTGCAGCAGATTTCCCCAATGCAATACATCATTTGATTTCTTGACTGCTGCTTCCATGGGTGTTGACTGTGGATCCAAGTAAAATGAAATCTTTGAAGAGTTCCATCTTTTCTTGATTTATCATGATACTGCTTATTGGTCCATTGATCCAGTTGTGAGGATTTTTGTTTTTTTCATGTTGAGATGTAATCTATACTGAAAGCTATAGTCTTTGATCCTGTCGGTAAGTGCGCCAAGTCATCTTCACTTTCAGCAAGCAAGGTTGTGCCATCTCCATATCACAGCTTGTTCATGAGTCTGCCTCCAATCCTGATGCCGTGCCTTTCTTCATATAGTGCAGCTTCTCAGATTACTTGCTCAGCATACAGATTGAATAAGTATACTGAAAGGATACAACCCTGACACACCCTTTCCTGATTTTAAACCACACAGTTTCCCCTTGTTTTGTTCCAAAGACTGTCTCCTGGTCTATGTACAGGTTCCTCATGAGCACAATTAAGTGTTCTGGAATACCCATTCTTTGAATGTTATCTGTAATTTATTATGATCCACACAGTCAAATGCCTTTGCATAGTCAATAAAACACAAGTAAACATCTTTCTGGTATTCTCTGCTTTCATCCAAGATCCATCTAACACCAACAATGGTATCTCTTATTCCACATCTTCTTCTGAATCCAGATTGAATTTCTGGCAGCTCTCTTTTGATGTATTTCTGCATTTCTGAATTATCTTCAGCAAAATTTTATTTGCATATGATGTTGTTTTATAATTTCCACATTCTGTTGGATCAACTTTCTCTGGAATGTGCATAAATATGGATCTCTTCCAGTTGGTTGGCCAGGTAGCTTCCAAATTTCTTGGCGTAGATGAGTGAGTGTTTCAGCAAATTACATCCCCATTTAACGATTTATATTCATATTGTTCAAAGGAACTCTGGTGGTGCAGTTGTTAAAGCACTCAGCTGCTAACCAAAAGGTCAGTGGTTTCAAACCCACCAGCCACTCCATGGGAGGAAGATGCAGCAGTCTGCTTCTGTAAAGATTTACGCCTTGGAAATCCTTCTATGGCAGTATTACTCTTATCATATAGGGTTGCTATGAGTGGGAATCAACTCAATGGCAGTGGGTTTGCTTTAGTTTTTATATATATTGTTCAGTGATATTGGTTAGGAACTCTGGTGGCATAATGCATAAGGCATTTGACTGCTAACCAGAAGGCTGGTGATTCAAATCCACCAGCTGCTCCTTGGAAGGAATATTGGGCAATCTACTTCCGTAGTGACACCACCTCAGAAACACAAGAAGGAGTTGCTATGAGTCAGATCCGACTCAATGGCAGTGAGTAGTATTAGTGATATTGGTTACAGTTTTCATGATATGTCATCATTCTCATTATCTCCGTTCTGGTCATTTTGTTTCCATTATGCCAGATTTCTGAACAGCAACAATGAAAGCCCAAAGACAGTAGAATAATGGTACCTTCAAAGTTCTGACTAAACATATTTACCAGTTTCAAATTCAATATTTAGTAAAATAGAGAACACTTTAAATAAATAAAACTGAGAGTTTACTATCACTATACCTTCATCAACAGAGCTTTTAAGGATTTACTCTGGAAGAATGAAAAATATTCCAGAAACAATGTCTGTGAGGCAAGGGTTAGTGAGAAGAAGGTATATATTTTAAAGAAGTGAAAGCCAGAACATGAACAGATACGCACACTCATGCTCATTTCAGCTCTATTTACAATAGCAAAGAGATGGAAACAACCTAAGTGCCCATCAACAGAAGAATGAATAACCAAACTATGGTACATACACACAATGGAATATCATGCTATACTAAAGAATAACAGAGAATTTGTGAAATACTACATAATGTGGATGAACTTGGAGGGCATTGTGCTGAGTGAAATAGGGCAATCACAGAAGGACAAATATTCTATTAGTTCACTATTGTAAAAAGTCAAGGATAGGTTTATATATGGAAGGAAACTTTTTTTGTTGGTTACCAAGGATGGGAGCAGAGGGGAGGGAACACTGCTAGATAGGTAGAGATAAGTATTGATTTTGGGAAAAGGAAGGGCAATGTACCAAATGTGAGTGATCAACATGGTGGCATTGAGGAAGAAGAAGGCATAGAGAGGTACATGGGAGGTACAGACAACAAAGACAAATGCTTTTCCATGTTTAGTACTGTGTTGTCAGTGATGGCAAGCCTTGATCTATGGGTACATAGATGGGTGAACAGGCTGAACAATCAGGTATGTCTAGGCAGGGGGAGTGTCCTCATGACCATGTACAGGGTTGGCAGACAATGCTTCTACAAGTGTATTTGTACGTGCTGTAAGAATGTCTGGGTATAGTAGAGCTGACAAGGGACAAGGTTGTGGTGGCTTCTTGGCCACAGCCAGTTACCCGGAGGGAGTGAGTGAGTAGTTGGACCTGTGAGTAGTTGGGCCTTGATGTCACAGGGGACATCAAGCTCAATTGGCATAACATACTACACAGAAATATTATTCTATGACCTACTTTGGTAATTGGGGTCTTGGAAGCTTGCAAGCGACAATCTAGATACAACGATGAGTCAGTCTCTCCTCATCCAGAGCAAAGAAGAACAAAGAAAACCAAAGATGCATGGTGTGGTAGTTCGGTTTGTGTGTCATCTTGGCTGGGCCTGGTTGAGTGGCTGGGCAGCTGGTGGTAATTAATCCCCAGAAGGAGACTGCCAGTCAACTCCATGGTGGGATCTACCACAAGCAGCTGGGTAGCTGCCTTTGGGTATATGGTCTGTTTCCTTTAATAAGGAGAAGCCTTTGGGAATGGTCTCTAGCCTATGGCATGCTTGGACCCTGCATGTAGCTGTGTCGTTGCTCAGCAGCCTGCCATGCTCTGCTGACCTTGGGACTTACAATGGACTTAAGTTAATGTCTGCCATGTGGTTTGGTAACATCGGGACTGTGCCTTTTTACTTGTCAATCTTGGGGCTTGTCAGCCTCGGCAGCCAGCAGCTGTCTGAGTGAAGAAACGCCTCTAGCTCCAGTGGGCCAGAAGCAGGAGGCAGAGCTGGACCCCAAGGTTGAGGGGCT
>NW_006921877.1:2060459-2071727 GCF_000298275.1 Orycteropus afer afer
ATTAAAAAAAAAAAAAAAGTGTCAAGGAAAGTTTATATATGGAAGGAAGATTTCTTTGTTGGTTACCAGGGATGGGAGGTAATGGGAAGGAAAAGCTAGATAGGTAAGAGACAAGTATTGATTTGGGTAAAGGGAAAGACAATATACCAAATTGAGTGGCCAACACACAATCAATAAGGGAAAGGAAGACACAGAGAGGTGCACAGGAGGTAAGGACAACAGGGATAAACACTTTTACGTATACAATACTGCGTTACCAGTGAGAGTAAACATTAATCTTTGGGTAAATAGATGGATAGACAGGCTGAATGGTCAAGTATGTATGTCTAGCCAAAAGGGAACATATCCATAAACATATTTGGCTGACAATATTTGTACACACATATTTGTATGTGCTGTAAGAATGTCCACATAGGGCTCGGGACCATAGTCACAGGGGGCATCAAGCTCAATTGGCATAACATACTACACAAAACATTGTTCCACCTCCTACTTTGGCCAGTAGCAACTGGGATCTTAAAAACTTGCAAGCAGCCATCTAGATGCAACGATGGGTCTCTCCTCCTCCAGAGCAAAGAAGAATGAAGAAAACCAAGGATTCATGGAAACAATTGGTTCTCGTGACTGGTACACCATGCGATCCTCACTGTGTATGACTATGAGACCAGAAGAACTAGATGGTGCCCAGCTACCACTGTCAAAGACTCAGAGGGGATCTATGTAGGAGATCCTAGATAGAGAGGGAGAACAATATGGAACAAAACTCAAAATCATTTGGAAAAAAAAAGGGGGGGGGAGGACAAGGTTTACTGGTCTGACAGAGCCTGGTGGAACCACTGAGACTATGGTCCCTAGTACCCTTCAGGTCTGGAATTGAACCCACACCTGTGGCTTCCAGCTAAACAAAAGACAGGCATAGGGGTTGAACATGTACCTCAGGTAGATACACTCCTTGGAGAGAACAATCATGGGAGAAAGAAGGGCTGTTTATGCACAAGGAGACAGCTCAGGGGGCAGGAGTGCATGGAGGGATGGACACAGGGAAGAGGTAACAATGGAGAGGAAGTGGGAGGGGAGCTGTTGCATTGGGATAAATTGTAGTCAATGTCATGAGACAACGTGTGTGTGAACTGCTGTATGGAAAGTGAATTTGCTCTGTAAACTTTCACTCAAATCACAATAAAAAAAAAAAAAGTCCATATAGAACTGCTGTATGGAAGATAAATTTGCTCCATAAACTTTCACCCAAATCACAATAAAAATTTAAAAAAAGGAAAATAAAGTCCACATAAATAGAACTAACAGGGAACAAAGTTATGATAACTTCTTAAGCACAGTCAACCACCTGATAGAATGAATTATTGGACCTGTGGACTCAGGACAATGGTTGTGGGGGACATCAAGCTCAATTGCCATAACATACTACACAAAAACATTGTTCCATATCCTACTTTGGTGCAAAGCGAATGGGGTCTTAAAAGCTTCCAAGCAGCCATCTAGATGCAACAATTGGTCTCTCCTTATCTAGAGCAAAGAAGAATGAAGAAGACCAAAGACACAGGGAAACAATTAGTCCAAGGGACTTGTGGACCATGTGAACCTTAGTCTATATGACCATGAGACCAGAAGAACTAGATGATGCTTAGCTACCACTGTCAGCCACTCTGAAAGGGATCAGTGCAGGAGATCCTGAATAGAGTGGGAGAACAATGTGGAACAAAACTCAGAATGATAAAAAAAGACCAAGTTTACGGTCTGATAGAGCCTGGTGAAACCCCTGACACCATGGCCCCTAGTTACTCTTTGGGTCTGGAATTGAACTCACTCCTGTGGCTTCCAGCCAAATAATAGGCATATTTGTTGTTGTTGTTGTTGTTGTTGTTTGCCGTCGAGTCGGCCCCGACTCATAGTGACCCCTCCTTGGGTTTCTGAGGCAGTTATCACTACGGAAGTAGAATTGCTCAACCTTCCTTCTGAGGAGTGGCTGGTGAGTTTGAACTGCCAGCCTTCTGGTGAGCAGTCAAGTGCCTTAGGCACTATGCTACAAGAGCTCCTAATAGGCATATAGGGTGAACATTTACACCAGGTAGATACACTCCTTAGAACGATGAATCATGGGAGAACAGAAGGGCAGTATTTGCACAGGGAGATAGCTCAGGGGGCAGGAATGCATAGGAAAGAAGGACAAAAGAAAGAGGTAACACAGGGAGGAAGTGGGAAGACAGCTGTTACATTGTGGGGAATTGCAATCAATGTCATGAAACAAATGTGTATGAACAAATGTGTATGGAAAATGAATTTGCTCTGTAAACTTTCCTCTAAATCACAATAAAAATTAAAAAAAAAAGTTAATGAGAAGAAAAAAAAAGTAAATGTGTGGTAAAGCAAAATAAATGGTTTTTATATAAGAAAATAGTAATATCTAATTTATGTAGTTTTAAAAGCAAGAAAGACTTCTGGGTAAATATGGTAGATTACATACACTTAACTTATTTTTGCATCTTCTTAAAATCTAAAATGACAATAAAGGGATTCTTTGAAAAAAGTATAAGATCATAAAATCAAAGACAATAGAAGAGAAGACAACAGGGAAATCTTGAAAAATGGAAAGCAAATAGATGAGTGATAATTGACTAGGCAGACAAAGACAACTGAATCTTAAGCTAGTGGGAAAGCTGAAAAACAAGGTGGTAACCCTATGTTGTTGTTGGTAAGTGCCGTCGAGTCGTTTCCAACTCATAGCGACCCCATGCACAGCAGAACAAAACACTGCTCGATCCTGCGCCAGCCCCACAATCCCTGCTATATTTGAGCCCATCATTGCAGCCACCGTGTCAATCCATCTCGTTGAAGGCCTCCCCCTATAGAATCCCCATAAGCATAAGGAATCAGCAATACTAGGTACCTCTGGAAGGGAATGATAAGAGTGGGGTGAGAAACAAGGGAATTATTTGAAACTCTGATTAAGGTTAGTTATAAGCAGATCCCCTGTCCCACTCCACGCCGCTCCTTGACTGCCCCTCTTCCACCAAAGCAAAAAACTGGAGGTTTATGATCCAGAAAGGGCAGGGATAGTATACTGAAAACAAGAGGACTAAATGAACATTTACATCTTGAGTTCTGAGAACTTCAGGCCTTTTCTCCAATTCGATACTCAGATCACAAGCAATCAGAACTATGCCCTCCAAGTAGATTAGAATAGGTTTGGTTTAGAGAATCTGATCTACAGATACTAATATCAGGGTTCCCCAGGAAAAGGCCCTGAAAGATCATCCAAGAGAAAACCTTACAATGGAACAACTTCTCATCAAGGCTCAAAAATATTGTTTTCCTGTAAAAAATGACCTGGTGGAAGCATCTGATCTCCTCTCACTTCACAAGGTGGGAGGACAATCATCTGCATCAACAGCCCAAGGCTGATTCCTATGAGACAAAGGTCAGACATGCCTCCACCCTCCAACCTTTTTACAAATTCTGACACCAACCATCCTTCCCAAGGGACTATCTACTTACCTGCTGAATTCAAGAATTCCTTGAAATGGCCTTGCAGAACTCACAGACCACACTCCTGATTATGGAGTTTATTGGGGAAATAACAGGTTAAAATTCAGGATCAGAAATAACTCAGGATATAGTTCTTCAGTCAGGACGTCTTCTCAGCAGTGCCCACAGGCATGCCTCTCTTTCTGGCCCTTGGCCTAAAGCATTTGACTATGCCACCAGAGCTGCATGTATATAGATATACACATAGATATACATATACATGTATGTATGTATGTATGTATGAATGTGTGGTAGTTAAGGTTGTGTGTTGACTTGGCTGGGTTTGGTTGAGTGGCTGGGCAACTGGTGGTAGTTATTCCCCATGATGAGACTAGCAATCAGCTCCATGGTGGGATCTACCACAAGCACCTGAGTAGCTGCTTTAGGGCTGTGGTCTGCTTCCTGTATATAAGAAGCAGCTTTGAGAATGGTCTCTAGCTTATGGCAGGCTTGAACTCTGCATGCAGCTGAGTCATTGTTCAGCAGCCTGCTATGCTCTGCCAACTTTGGGACTTTCAATGGACTTGAATCAATGGCTGCCGTGTTGTTTGGTAACATTGGGACTGTTCATTTTTACTTGTCGACCTTGGGTTTGTCAGCCTCAGCAGCCAGCAGCTGTCTGAGTGAAGAAAAGCCTCCAGCTTCAGTGGGCCGGGAGCAGAAGGCAAAGCTGAAGCCCAAGGATGAAGGACTTTCACACAGCCCCTAGAGCCTGCCACTTTGAACTCAAGACTTAAAGCCTCCAAACTGTAAGAGAATAAACTCCTGTTTGTTAAAGCCATCCCATTTGTGGTATATTCCTGTCAGAGCAGCACTAGGTAACCAAAACAGTATGTATATATGTGTGTGTATATATATATATATATATATATATATATATAATCCCATACACCCTGAGAAAGTAAAATTTTGGCCGTTCATACAGGACTATGGGAGCTCTGGTAGCATAGTGGCTAAAGCACTTGACTGCTAACCAGAAGGCTGGTGGTTCAAACCCACCAGCCACTCCTCGGAAGGAAGGTTGGGCAATCCTACTTCCGTAGTGATACTGCCTCGGAAACCCAAGGAGGGGTCGCTATGAGTCGGGGCCGACTCGATGGCACATAACAACAACAACAACACATACAGGACTATGCGGGATAACAAGCACAGGTCAAGCCAGCTGTGAAGTTAACAGGAAACTATATTACTCTTGAGGTATGCAGTAGTAGAGATCCTAACAACCCCCTTCTGTAAGTGACTACTGCTTTCTTACTCACTAACAGACTTGGTTCTCTAAAATTAGGCTATCAGAAACATTGCTGTTTGAATTAATTATTCTAGTTTTGCCTGAAGGATCCAAGTAACATTGAGACAGAAAAGCAGATTTGATCTACAATTCAGGTGCAGAGCTTCAGGTAAAGGGTTGTTGGACATAATATTCTACATCCATATCTACTTTATAGTCTAGATCTGCTCTTAACCTCTTTACACGGGCCCAATTTGCTTCGAGCCGACTAAAACGTTGCTTCATTTAAATCTCACCTAAACTCTACCAAACCGAAAACCAAACTCACTGCCATGGAGTTGAGTCCAATTCATAGCGACCTCTCCTTGAGTTTCTGAGGCAGTATCTCTACGGAAGTAGATTCCCAATCTTCCTTCTGAGGAGTGGCTTGTGGGTTTGAACTACCAGCCTTCTGGTTAGCAGTCAAATGCCTTAGGCACTACGCCACCAATCTTACATAGTGCCCCTATCTCTTCCTTTGTGTGGTGAGATGCCTTATGGTTTCCTCTGGAATGTGGTCTCCCTCCTTGCAACAAGTCAATAATCCATGGTGATCTTTGGTGGATTGGGCCAAGACAAAACTTTCAGAGAAAACTGGAGGCTTTGATGAGAGATAATCAAGAAGAAAGTCCAATGGAACACAGGAAATAGGATTTAATACAAGCAAGAAGGAAAGTGAATCTACAGGATGAGAATAAAGGGAGATTATAGGGGAAAGGGGAAACAGAAGGTCAGAAAGGCTTCATGAAGTACTTCTTTGGGAAGGTGAAACTGACTGAAAGCCATGGAGGAAATTCAGACAAGTGGAGAAGAGTTTGGGTTAGTTCGTAGGTAGAAGACACAAAGCATATCAAGGAAGGAAAGTATAGTGGCTATGGTGTGATGGGTCACTTTTATATGAATTTCTAGCCATGGTCTTGTACATCCCACCAAAAGATTGGGTGGAGCTATGCAAATAAGGTATATGGAACCCTAATGAGGGGATGAGTCAGTTTTACCATCCCTCTAGGCTTAAAGTGAGCCATTCTAGAAGCAAGGAGGGAAACCACTAGCACCAGAAAAAGAGAAGGGAGTGAAGCATGTCCTTTGGACCCAGAACCCCTGTGCTGAGAACCTCCTAGACCAAAGAGCTGTAACATCAGAGATAGCAGGAGACAGTGAGAAGCAGCAGCAGACAAATGCAGCAGCAGAGGCAACAGAACCAGAAAATTGTCAGGAGACAGTGTAGTGAGTTCCCTACCCATGGAACGGACCCACAGAGTGAGAGCTGAGTGCCTTTGGGTACTTACTGTAACACTCACCAGAGCAGGGCAGAGGCTGGGCTGAGGCCAAGGACCAGAAAGAGGCCTGCCTGTGAACATGACCAAGAAGAAACTGTCCTGACCAAAGAACTATATCCTGACTTGTTTCTGATCCTGATTGTAACCTGTTAATTACCTAATAAATTCCATAATCATAAGTATGGTCTATGAATTCTGTGTGGCCACTGCAACTAATTATTGAACCCAGCAGAGAAGTACCATGAGAGGGACACTTGGTGTGAGAATTGGTAAAAAGTTGGAGAGAGGAAGCATGTCTGACCTTTGCTTCATAGGAATCAGCCTTGGGCTGTTGATGCTGATAATGACCCTCTTCTCTGCTTGTGAAGATAGAGGAGTTTAGAAACCACCACTACATAATTTTTACACTGGCTCATGTGCAAATAGTGTTTACATAGTCAAAATAATGTCAATTCTGAATACTCTTTTAACCAAAAAATTATATGGAAAAATTGGGGAGGGAGGGTGAGTGTGGGAGCAGGTGAGTCCTCATCTTCCACTGTTGGAAATCAAAGATGCTCAAATAATTTCTTTTCGAAGGATCAGCACAAGGCTGGTCTCCATGAGCCCAAACTGCTATACCATTCACCATCTCTAACATCAATTCCTCATCCTCCCCACAGTACTCTCCTTTCCATCTTTGTTGTTGTTGTTATGTGCCGTCGAATCGGACCCGACTCATAGCAACCCCTCCTTGGGTTTCCGAGGCAGTATCACTATGGAAGTAGATTGCCCCATCTTCCTTCCGAGGAATGGCGGGTGGGTTTGAACCGCCAGCCTTCTGGTTAGCATATTTTACGGTAACATCTCACAGAACTCACAAACCGAACTCATTTCACCAAATGAAAGCTGGTGTAGCTAGTGTTGTAGTTAGTATTGTCTTCCATTTAAGCCACAATTAATTGAAAAGTTTGGTGGCTAGTCAGAGCATGGTGGCAATATTGCAAAACATGAGTTTTTAGGATTAATATAAATAAGATCTTCAGCTATGGTAAGTGATATTTAAGAATTGACTGGAAGTATACTGATTGTTTCAGGAAACTATACTACCAAGCAAACAGAAACCATGTCTGGCCTTCAACAGCTTATAACTAACTGCTGCCATAGAGTTGATTCCAACTCATGACAACCTTGTGTGTGTCACAATAGAACTGTGCACAATAGAGTTTTCAATGGCTGGTTTTTTGGCAGTAGATCACCAGGCCTTTCTTCTGAGGCACCTTGGGATAGACTCAAACTGCCATCATTTAAGTAGTGCTTATTAACCATTTGTACCACTTAGGGACTCCAGTCTATGATTATAACCTCCTGTAATGGTTAATGTGGGAGCTCTGGTAGCATAGTGCCTAAGGCACTTGACTGCTAACCAGAAAGCTGGTGGTTCAAACCCACCAGCCACTCCTCGGAAGGAAGGTTGGGCAATCTACTTCCGTAGTGATACTGCCTTGGCAACCCAAGGAGGGGTTGTCATGAGTCAGGGCTGATTTGATGGCACATAACAACAACAACAAATGGTCAATGATATGTCAACTTGGCTAGGTTGTGATTCTCAGTAGTTTGGAAGACACTGGACTGGTTGCTCTTCCATGTTGTTGTTCGTTGTTGTTAGGTGCCGTCGAGTCATTTCCGACTCATAGTGACCCCATGCACAGCAGAGTGAAACACCACCCAATCCTGTGCCAGCTCCATGATCTTTGCTATTGCTCTTCCATAATATAATGTAATAGAATTATCTTCTATGATGTTATCTGATGTGATCAGCTAGTAAGTTGAAAAGGGAGTTTCCTTGTAGCTATGACCTGCTTCCATAATATAAATGGATGTTCTGGCAGACTTTGTTGTCTCTCAGACCTGCACTCTTCTCATTACCAGACCTCTGGTTCCTGGGATGAAAGTAACCCTACAGAAGTCTCTGGCCTGCCACCCGACCTGCTTATTTTGGACTTGCCAGTCCCAACTTTATTTCCTTGAAATAAATCTCTATTTATATATACATATTTTACATACATATATATACATGTAGGAGCTCTGGTGGCATAGTACCTAAGGCACTTGACTGCTAACCAGTAGGCTGGCAGTTCAAACCCACTAGCCACTCCTCAGAAGGAAGATGGGCAATCTACTTCTGTAGTGATACTGCCTCAGAAACCCAAGGAGGGGTCACTATGAGTATTGTCTGTGAGTTCTGTGTGGCCACTGCAACAAATTATCGAACCCAGCAGAGAGTAGTGAGTGCCGTGGGAAGGATGGTTCTTGTCAGAACTGGTAAAAGGTTGGAGGGTGGCAGCATGTCTCGCCTCATAGGAATTAGCCTTGGGTTGCTGATGGTGGTGATTCTGTTTCCCTCTGTTGAGGTTGGAGGACGTCAGAGGATGCTGCTCCCATGTTCTTTTTTTTTTTTTTTTTTCTTATTTTTTAAAAAGGTTCACAGAAGCAGCAGTCAAGAAATCAAATGACGTATTGCATTGGGAAAATCTGTTGCAAAAGACCTCTTTGAAGTATTTTAAAAAAGCAAACATGTCACTTTGAGGACTAAGAGTCACGTGACTCAAGCCATGGTGTTTTTTCAGTTGCCTCCTATGCATGTGAAAGCTGGACAATGAATAAGAAAGACCAAAGAATGATGTCTTTGAATTCTGGTGTTGCTGAAGAATATTGACTACACCATGGACTGCCAGAAGAAAAAACAAATCTATATTGGAAGAAGTGCAGCCAGAATGCTCCTTAGAAGTGAGGATAGTGAGACTTTATCTCACATACTTTGGACATATTATCAGGCAGAACCAGTCTCTGGAGAAAGACTTCATGCTTGGTAAAGTAGAAAGTCAGCAAAAAAGAGGAAGACCTTCAATGAGATGGATTGACACAGTGGCTACAACAATGGGCTCAAGCATGGCAAGTACTGTGAGGATGGCACAGGATCAGGCAGTGTTTCATTCTGGTGTGCATGGGGTTGCTATGAGTTGGAACTGACTAGATGGATCTAACAACAACGTATGTATATTAAATGTTTTACTTTATAATATATATATATATAGTTGTTGTTGTTGTTAAGTGCCATCGCATCCTGACTCATAGCATCCATATGTACAACAGAACAAAACACTGCCCGGTTTTGTACCAGCCTCACAATCCTTGCTATACATGTGCCCATTGTTGTACCCACTGTGTAAATCCATCTTGTTGAGGGTCTTCCCCTTTTTTGCTAACCCACCACTTTACCAAGCATGATATCCTTCTGCAGGGATAGGTCCCTTCTGACAACATGACCAAAGTAGTTGAGATGAAGTCTGGCCATTCTTGCTTCCAAAGAGCATTCTGGCTGCAGTTCTTCCAGGACAGATTTGTTTATTCTTCCGGCAGTCCATGGTACCTTCAATATTCTTTGTGAACACAACTCAAAAGCATCAACTCTTCTTTGGTCTTCCTTATTCATCATGCAGCTTTCATGTGCATATGAGGCAATTGAAAACATCATGCTCCTCTAGAGAACCCAGACTAAGGCACCCCCTAAAATATCCTAGGTCTAAAGCCCACCCTCAGAAAGTGGCTTTCAAAGCTTTAACAGCAGAGCCACCCTCAAATGGGTCTTGAGGGATGACAGAAAAGGAACAATGTCCCTGAGGGCAGAACCTGGAGCCATGGGGAACAGTGGAGAATTTCCCAAAGGCCAGAACCAGGGAAGCCAGCTGGACCTACCTAGGAGCTTACTCTATCAGAGCAAGTAGTTCTCGCCCCCCAGACTTGATATACGCTGTAGTTCTGGTTATCTATTGCTGTATAATATATCAACTCAAAACTTAGAGATAATAAAATCATTCTTATTTTAAGCCACTAAGTTTTGAGTTGATATCACAGTATCTCTGGGTATGAGGGGCTTGGCCGATCAGTTTTGGATCTAGGGTGCTATGGCACATTCAAGTGAAGGCTCCTAGACTGGGATGGTTTAAAGCTCTGGAAGGGGAGCTAGGTTGGAGCTACAGATAAGGGAGTCACCAACAGAAATATGTGATGGACATTGCAGACCCAGGAATCAGAGAGTGAGTGAGTATAGTGTGAGAAGTAAGAAAGCCCAGGATGGAACCCCTGAGGAACACTAACATTTAAGGGAAGAGAAGCCTAAAGAGAAAATAGAAACAGAGGGGTCAAAAGATAGGGGTGGACAGAATAGAGAAGCTGCTGTCACAAAACAGGAGAAGCAAGTTTCAAGAAGGGAATGCTTGCCGGGGTCAAATGCTTTGGCGAGGGCAGCAAAGATTACATTTAGTAAGGAGGATGTGGCCCTGGGGTGCAGGGAGTGGAAGAAGTGACTGCAATGGGTGAGAAGTGAGGAGGCCAGGAGGTGGAGCAGACTGCCATTTCCAATAGCTGCTTTTTCCTTTCCTTACTTTGAAGGTGGCTTGTTTCATTTAATCTATCATAAGTATTTTCCATTTTAAAAAATAATCTATAGTTTGTTTTTAATATAAAGGAAGATGTTCATTGTAAAATAAAATGGCAAACTGTAAAGTCTCCAAGGCAAATTATTTGTAGATTGGACCTGATGCAAATACACTGAGAAGAAAGCATCAACTAACAGAGCATATGTTGAAGACAAAGGACCTCCAGAGAAAAGGGATCGGTGCAGGAGGTCCTGGATAGAGTGGGACAAAAATATGGAACAAAACTCAAAATGATTAAAAAAAAAAAAAAAAAAAAGACCAGGCTTACTGGTCTGATAGAGACTATGGCCCCTCGTCACCCTTTGGGCCTGGAATTGAACTCACTCCTGTGGCTTCCAGCCAAATAACAGACAGGCATACATGGTCAACATTTATATCAGGTAGATAGACTCTTTGGAATGATCAGTCATGAGAGTATTTGTGCAGGGAGATAGCTCCAGGGGCAGGAATGCATAAGAAAGGAGGACACAGGAATAGGTCACTACAGGGAGGAAGTGGGAGGAGACCTTTTGCACTGTGGGGACTGTAGTCATCATGAAGCAAAATGCGTATGAACTGCTGTAACATAGTGCTGCTCTGACAAGAATAGACCACAAATGGGATGGTCTTAACAAATACGAATTTATTCTTTTATAGTTTGGAGGAGCTCTGGTAGCATAGTGCCTAAGGCACTTGACTGCTCAACAGAAGGCTGGTG
>NW_006921877.1:2072187-2074371 GCF_000298275.1 Orycteropus afer afer
CATACCCAAAGCAGCTACTCAGCTGCTTGTGGTAGATCCCACCATGGAGTTGATTGCCAGTCTCATCATGGGGAATAACTACCACCAGCTGCCCAACCAAGGCCCAGCCAAGTTAACACACAAACATAACTATCACATATATCAATGAACTTTTTGTAACCTGCTGCATTTGAATCCATTGGTCTTTCTTGCACTTGGAATGGATCTTTGTATATTGGTTCACTGAGTAATTCAGATCTTCCATTGACACATTACAATAAACAACTTTTGATATACAACACAAAAAAATGGATCATCCATCTCAAAAATTTTAAAGATGCTAAGCTCTGTTCACCAAAATTCAAATTTTTACTTGAGAGCTCTAATTTTATCATTGATAACAAAAAGTGTCAGGTACAGTCTAAATGATCAGGTATGTCTAGGCAAAAGGGAATATACCTATGACTATACTCGGAAGGAAGGTTGGGCAATCCTACTTCCGTAGTGATACTGCCTCGGAAACCCAAGGAGGGGTCACTATGAGTCGGGGCCGACTCGACGGCACATAACAACAACAACAAATATATAAGTTTGACAGATGATATTTCTATATATGTATTTGTATGTTCTGTAAGAATATTCATATATATAATAGAGCTAACAGGACAAAGTTAGGATAATTTCTTAGCCACAGCCAAATTCCCTGAGGGAATGAGTCACTGGGCCCACAGGCTTGGGACCATGGTCACAGGACACATCAAGCTCAATAGGCATAACATACTACACAAAAACATTGTTCCACACCCTACTTTGGTGAGTAGGGACTGGAGTCTTAAAAGCTTGCAAGCGGCCATCTAAGATGCAACAATGGGTCTCTCCTTGTCTGGAGCAGAGAAGAATGAAGAAAACCAAAGACTCATGGAAACAATCAGTCCAAAGAGACTAGTGAGCCATGGGAACCTCAGCCTACATGACCCTGAAACCAAAAGAACTAGATGGTGTCTGGCTACCACTGTCAGCCACTCAGAAAGGGATCAAAATAGGATATCCTGGATAGAGTGGGAGTAAAACATGGAACAAAACTCAAAACCATAAAAAAGATCAGGCTTACTGGTCTGATAGAGACTGGTGAGACCCCCGACACTATGGCCCCTAGTCCCCCTTCAGGCCTGGAATTGAATTTACTCCCGTGGTTTCCAGTCAAACAAGAAGGCAAACAATAGACAGGTGTATGGGGTGAACATTTATACCAGGTAAATACACTTTAGAACGATCAACCATGGGAGATCAGAAGGGCAGCATTTGCACAGGGAGATAGCTCAGAGGGCAGAAATGTACAGAAAAGGACACAAAGAAAAGGTAACCACAGTGAGAAAATGGGAAGAGAGCTGTTATATTATGGGGATTGCAATCAGTGTCATGAAACAAAATGTGTACGAACTGTTGTATGGAAAATGAATTTGCTCTGTCAACTTTCACCCAAATCACAACATAAATAAATAAAACTGTCAGGTATTTTCCTTGAAAAAATTTACTCCACTTTGTTCTCATTTGAGACTATGTCTGCTAAATACCTAAGTCTGAATAACTATAGTTTGCCTGCCAGTTGTTCTTTTATGCAGAAGTGTTGGGGGCGGGGGAAGTGGCTGGTTCATCTTGTAACTCAATCATACAAGTGGTTTTCCTGCAATCATTGTCCTTCAGTATGTAGCAAAAGTGCTTTATCTGTACTTTCCTCAGAAAATATTAAAGATGTTGAAATTTAATGAGATGAGCAAGTTTTATTGCTTCATGATGAACAATTTTTAAAAATTTTTTTATTGATTTGTGTGAAAGTTGACAGAGCAGATTCATTTTCCATACAGCAGTTCATACACATTGTTTCATGACATTGACTGCAATCCCCCAAAATATAATAGCTTTCTTCCCACTTCCTCCCTGTAGTTACCTCTTCCCTGTGTCCTTCTTTCTTATGCATTCCTGCCACCCCACCCCCAGCTATCTCCCTGTGCAAACACTGCTCTTGTTCTCCTACCACTTGAGACTGGATCTTTCTAAGGAATATATCTACCTGGTGTAAATGTTCGCCATTTATGCCTGTCTATTGTAGGAGCTCTGGTAGCATAGTGGCTAAGACACTTGCCTGCTAACCAGACGGCTGGCGGTTCAAACCCACCAGCCACTCCTCGGAAGGAAGGTTGGGCA
>NW_006921877.1:2074726-2077504 GCF_000298275.1 Orycteropus afer afer
GTGGTTCAAACCCACCAGCCACTCCACAGAAGGAAGACTGGGCAATCTACTTCTGTAAAGATTTACCACCTCGGAAACCCAAAAGGGTTGCTATGAGTCGGGAATCAACTTGATGGCAATGAGTTTTTTTTTTTGTTTGTTTGTTTTTTTGGTTTGGTGGGGTGGGGGAGGAAGCGTACAATGACTATTAATACAATTTGGTGCTAAGTTACCAGCAGTTTTACCCACCATTGCTTTTGGTCAACAGTGCAAATGCCGATACAATGGAAAAGCTGAGAAGGTACTGGGGATCTCCAGGGGCTCATGGACCACACCTTCAGAACCATTACTGAAGAACAAGTTATCTAGAACCTCTGTGTTTAGTTTTCTTATTTATAAAATGGGATTAGTAATAAACTATAGCTACTTCATGGATTCTCGTGAGAAGTGAATTTAAGACATGAAAAAGCACTTAGAATAGTCCCTGGCACATGATGCTATATAAATATTTGCTGATATTATAATCATATATGCAATGTCATGGGAGTACTGACGGCATAGTGCCTAAGGCATTTGACTGCTAACCAGAAGGCTGGCGGTTCAAATTCCCCAGCCAGTCCTTGGAAGGAAGATTGGGCAATCTACTTCCATAGTGATACCATCTCGGAAACAAAAGGAGGGGTCACTATGAGTCGGATCCAACTTGACGGCCCTGAGTTTGGTTTTGGTGTGGATGTAATGTCATTAAATGTTCTTCCTAACATGAATTTGACAGCATATTACTCCATATTAATGTACCATACCACCACTTGTCTGTCAAGTTTGCTGTACTATGATGGCTTGCGTGTTGCTGTGAGGCTGGAAGCTATGCCACTGGTATTTCAAATACCTGCTGAATTACCCATGGTGGACAGGTTCCAGTGGAGCTTCAAGACTAAGACGGACTTGGAAGAAGGAAGGGGCCATCCACTTCTCAAAGGATTGGTCAGTAAAAATATCAGTGATATTTTTATGTCACTGATGTATTATACAAAACACTGTCTGATACATTACTGGCAAACTTTATGAATAGCCCTGAAACATTGTCCAATACAGAGCCAGAAGATGAGCCCCTAAGGTCAGAAAGCATTCAAAATTCGACTGGGGAAAAGCTGCTTCCTCAAAGTAGAGTTGACCTTAATGATGTGGATGGAGTAAAGCTTTTGGGATCTCTATTTGCTGATATGGCATGACAAAATGGGAAGAAACAGCTGCAAACATCCATTAATAATCAGCACATGGAATGTATGAAGTATGAATCTAGGAAAACTGGGTTGTCAAAAATGAAATGAAACACATAAAGATCGATATCCTAGGCATTGTTGCTATTGTTGTTGCTGTTATGTGCCACTGAGTTGGACCCGACTCATAACAACTCCTCCTTGGGTTTCCGAGGCAGTATCACTATGGAAGCAGATTGCCCAACCTTCCTTCTGATCCTAGGCATTAGTGAACTGAATTAAACTGATTTTGGCCATTTTTAATCAGATAACCATATAGTCTACTATGCTGGGAATGACAAATGGAAGAGGAATGGTGTGGCATTCATCATCACAAAGAATGTTTTAAGATCTATCCTGAAGTACAATGTTGTCAGTGATAGGATAATATCCATATGCCTCCAAGGAAGACCAGTTAATATGACTATTATTCAAATTTACACACCAACCACCGAAGCCAAAGACAAGGAAATTGAAGATTTTTACCAACTTCTGCAGTCTGAAATTGACAAAATATGCAATCAAGATGCACTGATTATTACTGGTGATTGGAGTGTGAAAGTTGGAAATGAAGAAGAATCACCAGTAGTTGGAATATATGACATTGGAGATAGAAATGACTGTGGAGATCACATGATAGAATTCTGCGAGACCAACAACTTATTCATCACAAATATTTTTTTTTCAACAACATAAACGGTGGTTATACACATGAACTTCGTCAGATGAAATACACAGAAATCAGATCACTACATCTGTGGAAAGAAGTGATGGAGAAGCTCAGTTATCTTCAGCCAAAACAAGGCCAGGAGCTGACTATATGCAAGTTCCAGATGAAGCTGAAGACAATTAAAACAAGTCCACAAGAGCCAAAATATGACCTTAATTACATCCCACCTAAATTTAGAGACCATCTAAAGAACAGATTTGCCGCATTAAACACCAATGACAGAAAACCAGAGGAATTGTGGTATGACATCAAGAACATCATACATGAAGAAAAAAAAGACAGGAAAGGAAGGAAGGAAAGACCAAAGTGGATGTCAGAGACTCTGAAACTTGCTCTTGAATGGAGAGTAGCTAAAGCAAATGGAAGTAATGACAAGATAAAAGAGCTGATTTAAAAGAGCAGATTGAGGAGACAAAATCAATTATTTTAACAAAAATATTTTAACAAAGACTTGGAGTTGGAAAACAAAAAGGGAAGAACATGCTTGGCATTTCTCAAGCTGAAAGAACTGAAAAAATTCAAGATTCTATGGGCAAAATATTGAATGATGCAGGAAACATGAAAAGAACTGGTTGATATTCCAGAGACATCAATTGGCAAGTGAGGACAACTACAAAAAAAAAAAAAAAAAAAAGAGGGAAAAGACTGTGTAGTCACAGAACTTCTAAATGGTGAGAAAGTTAAGAGAGTTGCAAGATAGAATGGACTGTTGTAACAAGATCTGTACCTCACACCATACACAAAAATGAACTCCAGATGGATCAAAGACTTTAATAAGAAACCTAAAACTATAAAGTTCCTCAAGGAAAA
>NW_006921877.1:2078825-2088684 GCF_000298275.1 Orycteropus afer afer
ATAGAGCCTGGTGGAACCACTGAGACTATGGCCCCTAGCTGCCCTTCAGGTCTGGAATTGAACCCACACCTGTGGTTTCCAGCCAAACAGAAGGCAGGCATATGAATTGAACATTTACCTGAGGTAGATACACTCCTTGGAGAGAACAATCATTTAGAAAGAAGGGCTGCCTATGCACAGGGAGACAGCTCAGGGGGCATGAGTCCATGGAGGGATGGACACTGGAAAGAGGTAACTATGGGGAGGAAGAGGGAGGGGAGCTGTTGCATTGTGGTAAACTGTGATCAATGTCATGAGACAAAGTATATATAAATTGCTATATGGAAAGTGAATTTGCTCTGTGAATCTTCACCCAAATCACAATTAAAAAAAAAATTATTTAAAAAAAAAGAATTGGTTGATATTCATCTATTTCAGGAGGTGGCAATGATCAAGAACCAATGGTACTGAAGAAAGAAGTCAAAGCTGCACTGAAGGAATTGGCAAAAAACAAGGCTCCAGGAACTGATGGAACATCCATTGAGATGTTTCAACAAATGG
Source organism: Orycteropus afer afer (assembly GCF_000298275.1). Classification (NCBI taxonomy): domain Eukaryota; kingdom Metazoa; phylum Chordata; class Mammalia; order Tubulidentata; family Orycteropodidae; genus Orycteropus; species Orycteropus afer. The sequence continues at coordinate 2,079,366 of NW_006921877.1, forward strand.
ATGCCCCGCTGAAGGCACTCACTCGGCTATGCCAAGAGGTCTGGAAGACAGCTACCTGGCCAACTGACTGGAAGAGATCTATATTTGTACCCATTCCAAAGAAAGGTGATCCCACAGAATGTGGAAATTATCGAATGGTATCATTACTATCACACACCAGTAAAATCTTGTTGAAGATAATTCAAATACGGTTGCAGCATTATATTGGCAGGGAACCACCAGAAATGCAAGCTGGATTCAGAACTGGATGTGGGACAAGGGCTATCATTGCTGATGTCATATGGATCTTGGCTGAAAGCAAATACTAGACAAATGTTTACTTGTGTTTCATTGACTATGCAAAAACATTCAATTGTGTGGATCATAACAAATTATGGATAACATTGAGAAGAATGGGAATTCCAGAATACTTAATTGTACTCATGAGGAACCTGTACATTCAACATTCCATCGTTCAAAGAGAACAAGGGGATATTACATGGTTTAAAATCAGGAAGGGAGTACATCAGGGTTGTATCCTTTCACCATACTTATTCAATCTGTATGCTAAGCAAATAATCCAAGAAGCTGGACTATGTGAAGAATGCAGCATCAGGATTGGAGGAAGACTCATTAACAACCTGCAATATGCAGACGACACAACCTTGAGTGCTGAAAGTGAAGATGACTTGAAGCACTTACTCATGAAGATTAAAGACTACAGTTTGCAGAATGGATTACACCTCAACATAAAGAAAAGGAAAATCCTCACAACTGGACCAATAAACAGCATCACAATAAATGGAAAAAAGATTGAAGATGTCAAAGATTTCATATTACTTGGTTCCACAATCAACACCAGTGGAAGCAGCAGTCAAGAAATCAGATGATGTATTGCACTAGGCAAATCTGCTACAAAAAAATCTCTTTAAAGTACTGAAGAGCAAAGATGTTTCTTTGAAGACTAAGGTGCACCTAACCTAAGCCATGGTGTTTTCAACTGCCTCATACGCACGTGAAAGCTGGATAATGAATAAGGAAGACCTAAGAAAAGCTGATGCTTTTGAGTTGTGGTGTTGGAGAAAAACACTGAACATACCATGGACTGCCAGAACAAACAAACCTGTCCAGGAAGATGTGCAGCCGGAATGCTCCCTGGAAGCGAGAATGGTCAGACCTCCTCTCACCTACTTTGGTCATGTTGTCAGAAGGTACCATTCCCTGGAGAGAGATACCATGCTTGGTAAAGTGGAGGGTCAATGAAAACAGGGAAGACCCTGAAGGACATGGATTGACACAGTGGCTGCAATTATGGGCTCTGGCAACAGCAAGGATTGTGAAGCTGATGCATGACAGGGCAGTGTTTCGTTTTGTTGTATGTAGGGTTGCTATGAGTCAGAGCCAACTCAAAGACACCTAACAAAACAATGTACCATGTTGAACATTAAATTGTTTCCAATTTTTCAACACCCTTGTACATATATATATCTTTGGCACTTCTCTGATTATTTTCTTAAATTCCTAAAGTGGAACTGCCCAGTCAGAGAGCGCATACTTCGTAATAAACCAAACAACCAAACCCAGTCATCAAGTCAATTCTAACTCATAGTAACCCCCATAGGGTTTCCAAGGCTGCAAATCTTTACAGAAGCAGACTGCCTCATCTTTTTCCTGCTGAGTGGCTGGTGGGTTCTAACTGCTGACCTTCTGGTTAGCAGCCAAATGCCCTACCACAGCGTCACCAGAACTCCTTCACACTTCTTAATAGGACCGTGTAAAAGTCTACAGGAAATATCAAAGTGGGAGAGCTGAAAAGATAGGCCAAGTGAGTAAGTGAGTAACAGTTCACTGGGGAGCATTTCTTAAGGTGGACATGATTGAAAGTGTAGTCCTAAGGGTAAGAAAATGAACAGCAATGATGATTCCTGAATTTGAAGAGGTCAAAGCATTATTAAGGCCAAAATGTTGGATGAGTCACTCTAATGAACACTGAAGTCACCCAGCCAAACTGGAAAACTGAGACACAGGTCTTGTCATTACTTGGTGGGTGGGATCTACCAGAACATGATTTCCAGGAAGTGATTAATACTTTTATAACTAAATATAAAAGATTTCCCAAGCTATTGGTCTCCACTCATCTGGGGCAAAAAAGAAAGGATACCAAAGACTCAAAGAACCTAGTCTACAGAACTGTCTACATGAACTACGGCCTCATCTATCCTGAGACTGGAAGAACCAGCTGATGCCCAGTTACCACTACCAACCATTCTGACCAGGGACACAATAGATGGTCCTGGAAAGAATGGGAGAAAATTGTAGAAGAAAACTTAAATTTTTAAAAAGTCCAAACTTACTGGATCAGAAAAGACTAGAGGAACCATGAAACTATTGTCCTCAGAAACTCTCTGAACTGAAACCATCCCAGCAGTCACCTTTCAGCTAAGCAACAGATTGGCTCATAAAATAAACAATATTGCTGGTGAGTACTATGCTCCTTAAAATAAATAAATAAAATCATCTGTATGAGACCACATGGTCAATATTTACCCTAAAACAAAGATGAGAAGGTTTGGGGAATGAGGGGGGGAGACCAGGAAAGCTAGATTAATGGAAATGGAACAATCAGAATGGAAATAAATGCGAATGTTGACACAATGTGGAATATATAACCAATGTCACTGAACAATATGTATAGAAATTGTTAAATAGGAACCTTTCAAGCTGTGTAAACTTTTACCAAACACACAGTATTTAAAAAAAAAAAAAAAAAAGATTTCCCAAGCTTTAGATGATGGGCCATTTCTTTTGAAAGTAATAATTGATTTAGACAACAAAACAAAACCCACTGCCATCAACTCAACTCATGGCTACCCACATGTTAGAGAAGTGCTGCAGAGTCTCCTTGGCTGTAATCTTTATGGAAACAGATTGCCAGGTCATTCTTGTGTGATGCTGTTGGGTGGGCTCAAACCACCCTCCTTTGGGTTAGTTGTCAAGTGCAAACCTTTGTGCTACCCAGGGAACTCCATTTTAGACAGAGGCTCAAAAACCTCCTAAATGGAGTTCATCCAATACATCCACTCCACACTTGCTAACCTTCTCATTATCTGACATTTCACATTTATGATAATGGTAAATCTACTATTCAACTATTTTGTGCATTAACCTGAGTTTCCTCCCCACATTGAGCTCCCAGCCTGCAGTCTGTTAGGCTCTCAAATGCAGCAGCCACATCTCCAGAAGGCCTCTTGCCAGTGCCATCCCCACACCAGAGCCACTGATGCAACTGTAGCTCTTTGGATGGCAAGGGCAGTGGAGGTTGCTGCTGGTTCCCTCTACTCAAGCACCTTAAAGGACCAAGTCCTGCAGAAGGAAGGGTACAAGGGATAATTTGGGGTCTGGGGCAGCAGCAGAAGTCAGCCTCTCCCTCCTCTTCTCTGGCCTGGCTTGCTAAGCTCCTTCCTCTTACTAGCAACTCATGGTTTCCAGGCTCTTAGCCTCAGAGAAAAGCAGTGCATTGCTTATTTCCATAGGGTCCTCCCTGGCCAGGACGAGGGGCTGCAGAGGAGGTAGCTGCAGGGGACATGGGTACGGACAGCAAGACTCACCATCTTCACCACTGGCCCTGAGTCCTGGAACCTTTTAACTGTGCCTTTAGTCCACCCTCCAGGGCCCAGGTCTGCTCAAGCACCAGCTGCAATGGCAGAGCCTTGGGATCCAGAGCACAGTGCTGCTGGAACAGCAGTTCCAAGGGCCCAGGCTCCAGAGTGGGCTTCATGTCCTTCACCTACTTACATAATGTTGATTTTGCATAATGACCTAGTCTTTGGAACCTAACCATGTTGGTAAGTGAGAAGTGGTGTAACATGAATAGAATCTAAGCACAAAGTAGGTTTTCTAGCTTCATGTTTGTGGAAAGTTGTTACATTCAGGCTTTAAGGTATAACTATGGGATGCTGGAAATGAAATTCACAGAATCTTGATCCAGAAAGAGGTAACAGTGCAGATCACTGGGAAAAGGAGGGATTTTTAAGAAATAAGTATTGATTTGGGTTAAATGAAAGGCTATATACCAAAAGTGAGTGACCAGCACAGTAACACTAAGGAAAAGGAAGACACAAAGAGGTGCACAAGAGGTACAGACAACAAAGATAAACACTTTCACATATACAATACTGCATTATCAGTAATAACAAACATTGTTCTAAGGGTGGACACATATGTAGGCAGGCTAAATGATCAGATATGTAGGTAAAAGGGAACATACCCATACCCATATATAAGCTTGGCAGATGGTATCTCTATGTACACATTTATATTTCTATAAAAATGTCCATATATATATAATAGAAATAAAAGGGCAAAGTTACAATAACTTCTTAGCCACAGCCAAACTCCCTGAGGGAGTGAGTTACAGGGCCGGCGGGCTCTTGGATTATGGTCACTGGGGACATCAAGCTCAACTGGAATAACATACTATACAAAACACTGTTCTATATCCTACTTAGGTAAGTTAGCAACTGGGGTCTTAAAAGCTTGTGAGTGGCCATCTAGATGCCAACAACTGGCCTCTTCTCCTCTGGAGCAAAGAAATATGAAGAAAATCAAAGATGTGTGGGAACAATTAGTGGATCATGGTAACCTTAGCCTACACTACCCTGAGACCCAAAGAACTAGATGGTACCTGGCTACACCTGTCAACCACTCAAAAAGGGATCAAAGTAGGAGATCACGGATAGAGTGGGGAAAAACATGGAATAAAACTCACAATCATAAAAAAAAAAGACCAGGCTCAGTGGTCTGACAGAGACTGGTGAAACCCCCAAGACTGTGGCCCCTGTCACTATGGTCACCTGTCAGGCCTGGAACTGCACTCATTCCTGTCTTCCAGCCAAACAGGCAGACCTACAAGGTCAGAAGGGCAACATATATGTACAGGGAGATAAATCAGAGCACAGGAATACATAAGAAAGGACACACGGAAAAGGTAACCAAAGAGAGAAAGTGGGAAGAGAGCTGTTACATTATGGGGACTGCAATCAATGTCATGAAACAAAATGTGTATGAACTGTTAAATGGAAAATGAATTTGCTCAGTAAACTTTCACCCAAATCACAATTTTAAAAAAAAGAGGGATATTTATCAATAAATGTTGATGTAACAACTGACTTTCCAAGCTAAAAAATTTAAATTAGATCCCCAGCTCAGCACATATAAAAATCAATTCTAGATGGAATAAGGAACAACCATGTGAAAGTCAAAACCAAAACTTTAACAGAAAATACCTCTCTGACCTCTGGATATGGAAGAGTTTGCTAAACAAGGCACAAGAAATATTAACCTTGAAAGAAAAGACTGAGAAATTTATCTAAGTTAAAATTGAGAATTTTGTTCACCAAGTAATTTTTTTTTTAATTTGGATGAAAGTTTACAGAGCAAATTCACTTTCCATACAGCAGCTCACATACACCATCTCATGACATTGACTACAATTTACCACAATGCAACAGCTCCCCTCCCACTTCCTCCCCATAGTTACCACTTCCCTGTGTCCTTTCCTCCTTGCACTCCTGCCCCGAGCTGTCTCCCTATGCATACACAGCCCTTCTATTCTCCCATGATTGATCTCTCCAAGGAACATTTACCTATTGTAAATATTCAGCTCATATACCTGTCTTTTGTTTGGCTGGAAGAGACAGGAGTGGGTTCAATTCCAGACCTGAAGGGCAACTAGAGGCCATAGTCTCAGTGGTTCCATCAGGCTCTATCAGGCCAGCAAAACTGGTCTACCGCCCCCCCCCTTTTCTTTAATGATTTTGAGTTTTCTTCCACATTGTTCTCCCACTCTATCCAGGATCTCCTACATAGATCCCTCTCTGAGTGGTTGACAGTGGTAGCCAGGCACTTCTGGTCTCATAGTCGTATAGGCTGAGGATTGCATGGTGTACCAGTAGCTTGGACTGTTTCCTTGAATCTTTGGTTTTCTTCATTCTTCTTTGCTCTGGACAAGGAGAGACCCATCATTGTATCTAGATGGCCACTTGCAAGTATTTAAGATTCCAGTCACTACTCCCCAAAGTAGAATGTGGAACAATGTTTTGGGTAATATGTTATGCCAGCTGAGCTTGATGTCCCCTCCAACTATGTTCCGAGCCCACAGGTCCAACTACTTGCACCTTCAGGGTAGCTATCTGTGGCCAAGAAGTGATTACAACCTTGTCCCTTGTCAGCTCTACAATATACGTAGTTCTTACACCACCTACCAATATACTTGTAGAAACACTGTCTGCCAACCCTATACATGGTCTTGGGCAAACCCCCCCTCCCCTGCACAGACATACCTAATAGTTCAGCCTGTCCACCCATCTATCCACCCATCTATCCATGTTTGCATTCACTGACAACACAGTACTGTACATGCAAAAGGGTTCATTTTTGGTATCTGTACCTCACATGTACCTGTTTTCCTGTTCCTCGATGCTACGATGTTGATAACTCACATTTGGTACATTTCCCTTCTCTTCACCCAAATCAATACTTGTCTCCACCTATCTAACAGTGTTCCCTCCCCTCCTCTCCCACCCCTGGTAACCAACAAAGAAAATTTCCATCCATATATAAACTTTTCCTTGACTTTTTACAATAACAGACTAATACAATATTTGCCCTTCTGTGACTGAGTTATTTTTCTCAGCATAATGTCCTTCAAATTCATCCACATTATGTGGTGTTTTCCATATTCTGTGTTATTCTCACAAAAGAAATCTTTTAAACAATGAAAAAACAACTCCTAACTGGGAGAACATATTTTCAATATAGATAATAATCAATGAGTATCAAGAAAATTTAAAGAAAACCTAAAGGACATTAAGACAACCCAGTAATAGTCTCTGCAAGCCACACGCCTGCAGCGTGCAGTGAAGATGGCGGCTGCTGCAGGAAGGTTACTCTGGGCATCGGTTGCTCGCCAAGTGAGCACCATTCCTCGGGGCATTTCTGCCTCTGCAGCCCTTACACCTGCTGCTTCTGGAAGTAAGTGCTTGACAAACCCTTTGTGGTCTGGTTCTCATCAAGCAAAATGCGCCTTCAGCACCAGTTCTTCTTCTCTGGTTCCTGCTGTCACCCAGCATGCGCCCTATTTTAAGGGCACAGCCGTGGTCAATGGAGAGTTCAAAGAACTGAGCCTTGATGACTTTAAGGGGAAGTTACTTGGTGCTTTTCTTCTACCCTCTGGATTTCACCTTTGTGTGTCCTACAGAAATCATTGCTTTTAGTGACAAAGCCAACAAATTTCATGACGTGAACTGTGAAGTCATTGCCGTTTCGGTGGATTCCCACTTCAGCCACCTTGCATGGATAAATACACTGAGGAAGAATGGCGGTTTGGGCCACATGAACATCCCAGTCTTGTCAGATTTAATGAAACAAATTTCCCGAGACTATGGCGTACTGTTAGAAAATCCTGATATTGCACTGAGGGATCTCTTCGTCATTGACCCCAATGGAGTCATCAAGCACTTGAGTGTCAATGACCTCCCAGTGGGCAGAAGTGTGGAAGAGACACTCCGCTTGGTGAAGGCATTCCAGTTTGTGGAGGCCCATGGAGGAGTCTGCCCGGCAAACTGGACACCTGATTCTCCGACAATCAAGCCAAGCCCGAGCGCTTCCAAAGAATACTTTGAGAAAGTAAACCAGTAGGGTGTCCCCAGGCACCTGTAGCTGCTCCCACCAGAGAAAAGACCGCAAGTTGGAGCCTGCTGTTGGCGTTTCAAAGGTGGTTTATAGAAGGCAGAAAAAGAAAATTGTGCTTGTGCTCGTAAATACTGCTCTACACAGCTTGTCTTTGTAACACTGGTGAAGGCTTTTTACACTTGGTTAGATACTCACGTGAGGAGTCTCTTACTTTTCACATCTTGGTGGCTACTTAGAATGTCTCACCTCCTTCTCGAGTCATGTCTTCCATGGCACAAAGAAGCACGCTTCTGTCTTAGCCTTACTTGAACTGTGATGTACACCAGAGTAGTGCAACACACGTTTAAAGTTTCTGATCAACGTCCTGGAATTGTCTTCTTAAATTTCTTTATATGAAATGGAATTTTTTAAGGTAACAGAGGTCACTGTGTTAAGTTGGTGGCATCAGCCGTCTAATTTAACTGTTGCAATGGATGTGCTATATGATTGACACAAATGTGAATCATGTTTTGAAGAAAACACTTAAGGTAGCAAAGTGACTTAACTGATCATAGGTGACCTCTGCCCCTGAGATCATGTTTACATAGTTATTTTACTTAATCCACTGATGAACTGACTTAGTGTCTACATACATTTCTAGATACTGATTGGGTATAATTAATACAGGATATTTATTGAGTTCAGGAATGGCATTTTGAACTCATTATAATTATTTTCTTCCTTGACATGCTCAGTATAAAGTATGTAATGAAAAATAAACATTTTAAAGTAAAAAAAAAAAAAAGACAACCCAATAGAAAATGGACAAAAGACATAAAAAGGTACTTCATAAAAACAGGAATATGAAGGCCTATTAAAAAACAAAAACAAAATCAAAAAAACTCAATCTCATTAGTAATCAGGAAAATGCAAATCAAGACAATAGTAAGTTATCATTTTATCCTCATTAGATTAGCAGAAATCAAGACACTGGAGAGGATGTGGTCAACAGAGATTCTTACACTGCAGGAAGGAGTGCAAAGAGGCACAACTGCTTAAAAATACAAATTGGCATCATCCCAAAGAAACCCTTGCACAGGTGTATCACAAGATATGTATAAAAAAAAGTCTGATGTAGCCCTGTTGGTAATAGCAAAATAACTGGAAGCAATGCAAATGTCCATCAACAATAGAGTGGATAGACTGTGGTATGTCCACACAATGGAACACTGTGCAAGCACAGCAGCTACATGCAACAACTTTCATGAATTTCAGAAACAAAATGTTTTGTTATAAAAAGCAAGTCCCAAAAGACATACTATAAAACCACTTTTTATAAAAACAAAGAAAACTAAACATTCTGATTAGGGATCTGTGTATGTATGAGGAAAAAAAGGAAATGATAAAGACAAAATTCAGAAATAATAGTCATCTCTGAGGGGGATGTAGAAGGATGGGTTCAAGAAGGCACACCTAGGTATATGCATGGCATTAGTGATACTCTAGCTCTTAAGTGGTTACACGAGCAATCATTTTGTTATGCTTCATCATTTATATAGATCTTTTCATTTGTCAAATATTAATTACCTATTTTAATGCAATAATCAGGGAGCTCTGGTAGCATAATGGCTAAAGCACTTGACTGCTAACCAGAAGGCTGGTGGTTCAA
>NW_006921877.1:2091021-2096531 GCF_000298275.1 Orycteropus afer afer
GGTTCTAGATCATATGCCACCTCCTGAAATGGATGAAGATCGACCAGTTCTTTTTGGTATAGTGACTCTATGTACTCCTTCCATCTTCTTTTGAGGCTTCCTGCATCATTCAATATTTTGCCCATAGAATCTTTCAATATTGCAACTTGAGGCTTAAATTTTGTCCTCAGTTCTTTTAGCTTGGGAAATGCCAAGAGTGTTCTTCCCTTTTGGTTTTCTAACTCCAGGTCTCTGCATTTCATTATAGTAATTGGCTTTGTCTTCTCAAGCTGCTCTTTGAAATCTTCAGTTCAGCTCTTTTATCTTGTCATTTCTTCCATCTGCTTTAGCTACTCTCCACTCAAGGGCAAATTTCAGAGTCTCTTCTATCATCCATTTTGGTCTTTTCTTCTTTTGTCTTTTTAGTGACCTCTTGTTTTCTTCATGGATGATGTTCTTGATGTCATTCCACAGTTCCTCTGGTTTTCGGTCATTGGTGTTCAATGCATCAAATCTATTCTTTAAATGGTCTCTAAATTCAGGAAGGATATATTCAAGATCATATTTTGGCTTTCGTGGACGTGTTTTAATTATCTTCAATTTCAAGTTGAACTTACATATGAGCAGTTGATGGTCTGTTCCACAATCAGCTCCTGGCCTGGTTTTGGCTGAAGATGTTGAGCTTTTCCATCACCTCTTGCCACAGATGTAGTCAACCTGATGCCTGTGTGTTCCATCTGGCAAAGTCCACGTGTATAGCCGCCATCTGTGTTTGTCTCCCTTAGCTGTTCCCAGAGGCGAGGTTACTGTATTCTAATCACCTGTGGCCCCAGTGCCTAATACAAAGTGAGCTCTCAGCAAAGATTCTCTTCATGAAAAAGTGAAATAGTTCCTGGGCAGCAGAAATGTGAGCAGACCACCAGAGGTGGAGACGAGAGGAAGAGGAGCTGGCCAGGATTACAGACTGAGCAGTAGAGACAGAGAACTCTAAAGGAAAAACCCCTCCATGCTACTTGCGCTCCTCCCTTCTCTCACATTCAAAGCTACACTATTGAAAGCAAAAAAATGAAAAACAAAAAATTGCTAAGTTTTATTTAGGTTGTAATAGTTACAGATACCATATCTGGCCCTACACCCCACCCTACCATACAGCCCCAAGTAGGCTCAGCTACCCTCTCCCTCCAGTCTCACTTCTTGTCCTCCTCCTTCTTGTCTTTCTTGCCATCCTTGGTGGCCTGGGAGGCCAGGGAGCCCATGGCATTTCGAATGGCCTCATTGTTGGGGTCCACACCTGGAAGGTTCTCCAAGACACTCTGAAGAAACTCGGGGTCCTGCATCACATCATAATCATCCTCCTCCTGAAAAAAGGTTAGTGTTAGCTTGGAGCAAGGGATGGGCTGGCAGGGGAGCAAGCCAGTGTGAGCTACAAGCATGCTGCTGCCTCAGCTCCTCTCGTCACCTGAGTAGGGGTGGGGGACACGTCTGGCCAAGGGTAGGAAAAGAAGATTCACCAGAATACCTGGCATTGACACATGCTATGAACTCAAACATTTATTACTGACCATACAGAGGAAGAGGCCTAACAACATTGCCTCTTGAGCTTAAATGGGTAAAAATATTCTTCCTGTTATCAGACATTCAACTCTCCTTTTTCTTTTTCCCAGACCCCTTTTCACCTTCCTGGGAAGCTGCTACCCTACAGAGTTGACCAGAATGCTCTACCAGCGAGGAAGAAAACTCAGAGAACACTGGGATACTTCTCCAACTCGGAGCATGAACGTTCTGTTGCCTTAGCAAGGTTTATACGTAAGAAATACATATCCACATGTTTCCTTCTCCTCCTCAAAGAACGCTTTCAGGAAACCAAGGCTGAGGCCTGGATACAAGGGGATGAGTACCTTGGCTGGCTCAGATGTGTCCATGGCTGAACTGGCATCAATGTCAGCTGATTCTGTCTGGCCAAATTCTGAGAAAAAGAGATCAATTTGTTCAGTTCAATTTTTCCACCCAGCCTATCTGCCTAAGCATTGTCCCCAGGCTCTGGCTCACCTGCTCCCTGCAGGGACATTTGCATGGCATATGCAATCTGCTCTTCCTCAGTCATACTACTTAGGTCAGGGAGTCCAGTGCGACCAAACTCCTGCTGGCTGATGGTCATCTTCAACAGGGCATCATCTGAATCTAGGGAAAGGACGAGAGCAGCAGGCTAGAACTGATCCCATATACCACACAGACCCACCCTCAAAACTGTTCCCTCACCCCAGGCCTTCCATGCAGTCCCACCCTGCCATTCCTCCTCACTCCCACTCTCCGGTCTCCACCCTGCAGTCCCAGGACTTCAGATTCCACCTCTTTCACCTTCGGTCCCAGCTGTAGCAATCCCAGCTTCAGCAGCAGAGGCTGCAGCTGCTCGTCGTGCCTCCTCCTCCTGCCGCTGCCGCTGCTCTTCCATGGAAACACGAAGGGCCTGGCAAAGGACAGGGTCAAGTCAGACATTCCCTCCCTTCACTCCTAGCCAGCACCAGGGAAATCAGCTGAAGCCATGGGAAAGGAGCATAAAGGGGCAGCTTCTTGTTTATGCATATGGGCAAGAGGCGAGAGCAGTAAGAAGGAAGAACTTGAGGGAAGCCTAGGGTTTAATCAGAAGCTAATGAGGAGTCTTTGATGCCTCTGGAGACAATAGTATACCTGGAGATCAAACAGAATTACAGGGAAGAGGAAATGAAAGGGGATCTGGGAAGATGAACAAGGGTTATGAGGTGTTTAGGACTGTCTAGCCCTACAGAAATCTCTGTTTGGTACAAATAGTTAAGAGCTTAGCTGCTAACCAAAAAATTGGCAGTTCAAGTCTACTCAGATGCTCCTCAGAAGTAAAGGCCTGGAGATTCATTTCCAAAATATCAGCCACTGAAAATCCTATGGACCACAATTCTACTCTGACCCACATGAGGTTACCATGAGTTGTGATTGATTCAACAGCAAGTGGCTTGATTTTGGTTAGCCCTATAGAAGCTAGATGATGTGTATTGGTCACCAGAGGACAGGGAAGGACCCTTGGGTTTTACCTGGGGTCAGAGTTTGCTCACCAGGGCCAGCTCAGGATCAGCACTGGGATCTACCCCAAATTCAAAGTCACTGGCACCAAGACCCAGCATGGCACCACCTTCACCAGCTAGAATAGGAGAACTGATGAGGGCATCAGCCAAACTAGGCCCAGGAGGCACTGTCACCAGGTGAGAACCGGTTCCATCTTTGCCATTCAATGTGTTTACAAAGGCTGTCAGCTTTTCTGTGTTCACCTCCTGGGGAAGGGAAAAACACAAGAGGTTCTCCTTCATGCCTTGCTCACCATTCTCTGACATTTCAGTCCCTGTCTGTAGCTACTCTCTCAAAGAGTAGGCACCCCTCTGCCTAAGGATGGATCTCTGTTTATAACCAAATCAAGACAAAGCCCCTCAACCAGACCTACTCACCTCTTCCCCAAAATTGATAATGTCAACATTTACTTTCTCCTTCTTGAGGCGTTTGGCCAGTTTCACCAGCTGGGAAGAAGGGGAAAGAGATGAGGAAATCTGTCCCACACCATTAGGGGAAAGTGACACGCCTCATAAAAGCACAACAGAAATCTGTTGACCACAATGAGTTCTAAACATTTTCCCAAAAGTGATGAACATGCAACGTCTCTGCCAGGCCTTCCCAAGGGCTGAAGGACCCCACTCCCAAACATGCCTGCCTGCATCCTACAGCTACTGCTTGAACTCACATCCTTCTCGTTGTCTTCTACCGGGCTTCCCACAAAAGCAATGATGCGCATCTTGTGATTCTTGCCCTGTCGGTGCTTCAGAGCCAGCTTGTAAACGAAGAGAAGGTTCTCAGAATCTACCAGAGCAATGTGCTCTGGTAGCCCTTTCCTTTGTTAAATCTATTCTTTTTCTTTATGGTTTCTACATACCTCAAGTCTACCATCATGTTCAATAAAGTCTAAACCCCTTCTCCCACCCTTCCCCTTTTGTTTTGCTTCTCTGTGGATAAGGAAGGAGGTTTAGTTTCCAATTCTAAGGCTTTCCCCCTCACAATCCTCATCGACCCTAGGACTCATCTCACCATTCCCTTTCTATTCTAGGCTACCTATCTCTAGTTCCTCTCCCTTGCTCTGGTTCTAGCTCGATTCCAAAGGAGAAATCAATGACATGGAGCTAGGACCTAAGAGTAGGAAGGAACAATCAAGGAGATCCAGGACTCACATGCGCCACGCGGATGCCAGTGCAGAAGGTGATCTTGCCTTTGGGCTGGACAGTGTGGAGTTTGGATAGGATGCGGCCAGTGTCAGGTGTGAGTGTGGTCAGTACTTCACAGTCACTGGGGTGTGGAGAGAAGCATTTCAGTGACTTCACGTCAACTAGGACTTTGAACTGGTTGTTCTTGGTTCAGTCATGGCCGATGAAGTGAAACTGGAATTGACTCCAATTTGTAAAATATGGGTGAACCAGAACAATAACCAGAAGGCAAAAAATTATCAGTTGATGCTCTGCTCAAAAGGTAATCGCTTTTAGAAAACAACGTACACGCTGTAGAGCAACCAGTTCTTGATCAGCAGTCGGAAACAACGATGCTCCATTCAAAGCTGGAGGCCAACTGCATTGCTTTGAACGTGTGTCTATCCACAGTCTTGCTGATAATCCAATATTCCACATCAAGTTCCCAAAAGGACTCACTATACCTCTTCCAAGTCTCCCACCCAAGGCCTTAGACTTGTAATTTTTCCCATTCTGGTTATCATTCCACTTCACCAAAACTTTAAAAATCCAGGTCTGTTCCAATTTCACTGTCAGCTGTGATCAAACCAGTATGAAGCCCCGACATCAACACAAGTGCCTCCAAACTATGTCTGACTCACCTTTTCTTTAAGGAACTTGATAATAACTACCATTTCTATTCTTACCAAATATCTAGTGTTTAGTAGACAGCATACACAAAAATGGTAAGTGATTTTGTAAGAAATCTGCCCACTACACCTCAGTATTTCCCCCTAACTCATCTAAACTTCCTCTCAGGGTCCTCAGAATAAATGGATGCTATTTTGTATCTCTTTTCACCCTCTCCATTTCTAGACCTATTTTTCAGCTTCCAGCATGTACACTGGGTGAGACGTTACTCATTTTAGGATTATCATCAGTTCCTAAAACAAAACAGATATTGAATAACAGGATGTGGGATGTGCGCCCAAGGGCTCTGATCCAAAATCACTCGCAATGACTTTAAAATATACCATGAAATTTCACTCCAGGAGATTTAGCTTCATAACTGTATTAAATTCAGGATAATATTAAAAACAAGTTGTTAAATGTCTGCTTTGAGAGTAGCGACTGGGATCTTAAAAGCTAGCAAGCTGCCATCTAGATGCAACAATGGGTCTCTCCTCGTCAAGAAGAAGAAAATCAAAATTAATGGAAACAATCAGTCCTAGCGACTGGTACACCATCCGATCTGCAACCTATACAACTATGAGACCAGAAGAACTAGATGGTGCC
>NW_006921877.1:2096631-2097894 GCF_000298275.1 Orycteropus afer afer
AGCACTTGACTGCTAACCAGAAGGCTGGTGGTTCAAACCCACCAGCCACTCCTCGGAAGGAAGGTTGGGCAATCCTACTTCCGTAGTGATAACTGCCTTGGAAACCCAAGGAGGGGTCGCTATGAGTCGGGGCCGACTCGACGGCACATAACAACAACAACAATGCAATAATCTTTTAATGTAATAATTAAGGGAGATTATGAAAACTGCATTTTATTGCATCACACACAAGAAAACGGTTTTCTAAATTTGATGCTCTACCTTAATTTTGGGTTTCATGGAGCTCCCTTGTGAGTCAAGCCTAAAGCATCCTTGCCCCTTAGTGCTTGGACCACTGCCTACTTTCCCATCTCTACCTCCTACCATTTACCCAACCAATCTACAAGCTACTCACCTCCTCAAATGTGCCTGCATGTCATCAGTACATGCTGTTCCTACTGCCTGGAAACAGCCCCATCTCTTATCTGATGATGAACTCTTTGTCCATTTAGAGAGTTCAACTGTTACCTCCAGAAGCCCTCCCAGCAGCTGTCAGAATTTGGCTCTTCTTCCTCTCTGTTCCACGGTACCTACTCCCACTTCTATTTCAGTACTGACCAGACACATAATCGCTCATTTACATGCTGGCTTCTTCTCTAGACTCTGTGTCTCCAGAGCCGAGTGTTGCTGTTGTTAGGTGTCATCGAGTCGTTTCCAATTCATAGTGACCCTATGCACAGCAGAACGAAACACTACCCTATCCCACACCACTTCCATGATCCCTGCTATAGCTGAGCCCATCGTCACAGCCACCGTGTCAATCCATCTCGTTGAAGGCCTTTCCCTCTTTTGTCGACCCTCCACCTTACCAAGCACAACATCCTTCTCCAGGGAATGATCCCTTCTAACAACATGACTAAAGCAGATGAGACGAAGTCTGGCCATTCTCACTTCCAAGGAGCATTTCAGCTGCACTTCCTCCAGGACAGATCTGTTAGTTCTTTTATCAGTCCATGGTACTTTCAGCATTCTTTGTCAGCACAACTCAAAAGCATCATCTCTTCTTCTGTCTTCCTTATTCACTGTCCAGCTCTCACATGCATACGAGGCAACTGAAAATAGCATGGCTTGTGTCAGGCGCACTTTAGTCCTCAAGGAGACATCCTTGCTCCTCAGCACTTGAAAGAGTTCCTTGGCAGCTGACTTGCCCACTGCTATGTATCATCTCTGGTAGCATAGTGCCTAAGGCACTTGACTGCTCACCAGAAGGCTGGCGGTTCAAAC
>NW_006921877.1:2102749-2143855 GCF_000298275.1 Orycteropus afer afer
GCACAGGGAGACAGCTCAGGGCGCAGAAGAGTATGGAGGGATGGACACTGGGAAGAGGTAACTATGGGGAGGAAGTGGGAGGGGAGCTGTTGCATTGTAGATTTTGGTCAATGACATGAGACAATGTATATTATGTGAGCTGCTGTGTGAAAAGTGAATTTGCTCTGTAAATCTTCACCCAAATCAAAAAAAAATTAAAAAAAAAAAAAAAAAGTCTGCTTTGAGCATTATGCTCTTAAGATCTGTCTATACAGATCAAATTGACAACATCAACCCAAAGGATAAGATAGAAAACTTAGAGGACAATGAATTCATGTTAATGGGGAAGAACAATCTGGACAAAGAGAGTGAGAATAGAATGTAATCAATGCCAATGAACTGTACATGTTGAAACTGCTGAACTGGTGTATGTCCAGTTGTGTATATTCTCAACAACAAAACACACTTTATGGGAACTTCAACCTGACATTCCTGGCTCTCAAGACATCTATTCTAAAGACATCTATTCTAGAGGGAAACTAGAAATAACTTCAACACAGTTGAAGTGGTTTTGCTTTTACGAGATAACTGAGTAACTGGCAAGATTTAAAGATATTTTAACTACTGAGAATTAAAATCATTTCAGTACAAATCAGGAAAAAAACAAAGTTGCTGTTTACACTGAATAATAACCATGTGGTCTGGGCAAAAGTAGCCTCGTGGAATCTGCCAAAGAGTAGCTGTCCATATATCATAGCAAGTTACAACTGGGAAAACCACCACCCACCTACCAAGTCCCCTCCTCCTCTGGCCCACATACTTGGCCAGTGTGATCAGGCCCACGTTGTTCTCAGGATTGCTGCGGGTCTTGGAGTGACAAACGATGTTGACAGCGTCCTGTTGGGCCTGCAGCCGGGTGGGCAAGAAGTCCCCATTCCGCATATACTCACTGTTATCCACACTGTCAGGTTAGGGATCAAGGAGGGAAAAGCAATATTCTGAAACATTAAACATTCTCTTCAACCCCAGGAACCCCCTTCAACACATCTCTTACAAAATGTACTGTGGTGTACTACAGTGGTTCTCAGCCTCTATGGATCAAAGAATCACCAACTTTTTTCTTTTTTTATATAAATGACCAAGGCTTACCCCAGAATTACCAACTCAGAATGACCACGGAAGGAAAATGTTTTTTAAGCTCCACGAGTGATCCTGATGAGCACCAAAGGCTGCAAGCTACCCTTTTATAAGCCATATTTAAGAATTATAAGTTTTAAATTGTAGTCAATGTCATGAGACAAAGTGCATGTGAACTACTGTATGGAAAGTGAGTTTGCTCTGTAAATTTTCATCCAAATCACAATTAAAAGAAATGCCTCTAGCTCCAGTGGGCCAGGAGCAGGTGGCAGAGCTGGACCCCAAGGTTGAAGGGCTTTCACCCAGCCCCTAGAGCCTGGCACTTTGAACTTGGACTTAAAGCCTCTAAACTTTAAGAGAATAAACTCCTGTTTGTTCAGCAAAAAAAAAAAAAAAGAATTATAAATTTTGTCATGGATGAATATTCTAAGTCTGCCATTAAAATGGGAGTATTCCAAAGGCAGAAGTGAAGAAGGTAGCTTAAAAAGATTTATAAAACACACATTTGGTGGCATTGAGCAAGAAAATAATGTGGCCATCTGCTTCTGTAAAGACACAGCCTAGGAAAACATGGGTATATGCGTGGACAGGCTGAACTAGTAGGTATGTTTATGGATCGGGGAGTGTACCCAAGACCATGTGTAGGGTTGGCAGACAATGGTCCTATAAGTTTATTTGTACAATCTGACTTTCCAAGTATAGTAGAGCTGACAAGAGGAGCAAGGCTGTAGTCACTTCTTGGTCACAGCCAGCTACCCAGAGGGACCGAGTAGTTGAACCTGTGGGCTTGGGGCCATAGTCACATGGGACATCAAGCTCAATTGGCATAACATACTACACAAAACATTGTTCCACCTCCTACTTTGGCAAGTAGCAACTGGGATCTTAAAAGCTTGCAAGCTGCCATCTAGATGCAACGATGGGTCTCTCCTCATCCAGAGCAAAGAGGAATGAGGAAAACTGGAGATTCATAGAAACAGGTGGTCCTAGTGACTAGTACACCATCCGATCTGCAGCCTATATGACTATGAGACCAGAACTAGATGGTGCCCAGCTACCACTGTCAACCACTCGGACGGAGATCTATGTAGGAGATCCTGGATAGAGAAGGAGAACAATGTGGAACAAAACTCAAATTCATTTGGAGGAAAAAAAAAAAGGGGGGACCAGGTTTGCTGGCCCGACAGAGCCTGGTGGAACCACTGGGACTATGGCCCCTAGCTGCCCTTCAGGTCTGGAACTGAACCCACACCTGTGGCTTCCAGAGAAACAAAAGACAGGCATATGAGTTGAAATTTACCTGAGGTAGATATACTCCTTGGAGAAAACAATCATGGGAGAAAGAAGGGTTCCTTATGTACAGGTAGACAGCTCGGGGGGCAGGAGTACATGGAGGGATGGACACAGGGAAGAGGTAACTATCGTGAGGAAGTGGGAGGGGAGCTGTTGTATTGTGGAAAATTGTGGTCAATGTCATGAGACAGTGTATGTGAACTTCTGTATGGAAAGTGAATTTGCTCTGTAAATTTTCACTCAAATCACAATAAAAATAAAATAAAAAATTTTAAAAAATTAAGAATTAAAGAAAAAGACACAGCCTAGGAAACCCTATGTGGCAGTTCTACTCTGGGCTATAGGGACACTATGAGTCAGAGTAGACTTGAAGGCAATGGGTTGGGGTGGCACTGTGTGCAAGAAAGGACAGTACAATAACCTGGTTCAATGCTTAACAGCTTTGGCAGCTGGACTAAATTGCAAAAGTGAGGTTTCCGGGTTTGCAGCCTCTAAGTTCTCTCATCTCTTCTACCCCTGCAACTTTTCATAACCTAAAAGATCCCATATAATATGAAGTACAAGCTTCAGTGCCCAGACACCAAAAGAGGTAGTAAAAAAAGTGGTTTTACAAGTGCCTAAACAGGATCAACTCTTGATTACCTCTGAGGTCCTTGAGCTCTACAAGCCAATGATTCGCTTCATACTGATAGAAGGAAGAAGTGTCCAAGACACCTCCTTTTTATTGGCAAGCAAACTATGGGCTTGGGGAAATTTTTTTTCTTTAGTATGCTTTGTTTGGCAATAAATACAAACCAAAAATGGTGAAGAGGTAATTAAGAAACTACTGGTAGAAAAGGCAATACAGGTAATCCTCAACTTATGATGTACTCAAGTTGGATAACTTGCACTTATGATTGTCTGGTTTTGTTTTTTCCATCTTATTAGCAGAATGTACAATATACAACACGCAGTAGTGTAGCTTGTTGATGTTATCATTCTCAAATGTTCACTTGCAGATGTTCAATTTTATAACTTACTGTTCAATACACTGCCATATAGAGTTAGTTTTCTAAACTACATCAGGGGTTTCAGTCGCTTGAAACAATCCAAAACAGACTCAAACGCTGAACATTTTGTTAAAGTTGATAGGCAGATTTGGGAAGGAGTGAGATATTACTGCAAAATATATAAAGAAAAAAGGACCACACAGAGAACTCTCATTAATTTTCTGACTAGAAATGCCATCAGGAGCTCTGGTAGCGCAGTGCCTAAGGCACCTGACTGCTAACCAGAAGGCTGGCAGTTCAAACCCACCAGCCAATCCTCGGAAGATGGAGCAATCTACCTCCGTAGTGATACTGCCTCGGAAACCCAAGGAGGGGTTGCTATGAGTCACGTCCCACTCGACGGCACATAACAACAACAACAACATTCCTAGGGATAATGCAGATGATCCAGAACCTTCCACAAGCAGAGTTATTACTGTAACTGCCAAAATGCCAACATCGTCCAACTCTTTTTCAATGTCAGAGTAAATATTTATTATTTGTCCAACTTTTTATGTATGTATTAAAATATATCAGTAAGTTAATACACAATGTTTCCAACCCCTAAAGACAAATAAGGGAGCTATGGTAGCATAGTGCCTAAGGCACCTGACTGCTAACTAGAAGGCTGGCGGTTCAAACCCACCAGCCACTCCTCAGAAGGAAGATGGGGCAATCTACTTCCGTAGTGATACTGCCTTGGAAACCCAAGGAAGGGTCGCTATGAGTCGGATCCGACTAGATGGTACATAACAACAACAACAACAAAGACAAATAAAGATCGTGTTTACAAAGATACTGAAAATAAGAGCCAATAATAATGGAAACAAACAAACAAACAAAAAAACTAGTATTTGACTTACATCAGAATCAAATTATGATGGAATCATCAGAACAGAACCTCATCATAAAGTAGGGACTTACTAATTTAGTGATCCTGATGAAGTTGCTTAATTCCTCTAAAGTTCAGTTTCTGCACCTGTGAATGAGTTTTATTATACCTACTCTCACAGGGTTGAGAAGGAGCTCTGGTGGCGTTGTGGTTAAAGCACTAGGCTGCTAACCAAAAGGTTCGAACCCACCAGCTGCTCTGCAGGAGAAAGATGAGACATTCTGTTTTCATAGAGATTTACAGCTCTGGAAACCCTATGGGAAATTCTACTCTGTCCTATAGGGTTGCAATGAGTCAGGATTGACTTGAAGGCAGTGGGTTTGGTTTTGTTTTTGGTTATAGGGTTGCAACGAGGATTAAAGGAAAAGACTCAATTGTGGGCAAGACCAGTAGATAGATGGGGGCTTCAGAATAAGAAAGGGGGCTTGAAGGATAGGGATAATTGATGTGAAAAACAAGACAGAAGCTCTCATACTTTTGTCATGTGTCAGAACCATTTGGGGGCAGGTGGATGGGGTAGATGTTAAAAATGCCTTATTACCATGTATGCATCCCTAAAAAACATACTGTTTAGTTTTCCCAATTTTAACTTTATATGAATAGAGTATCTATGTATTTCTGTGACTACTTTTGCTTAACAGTTATTTTT
This sequence comes from Orycteropus afer afer, assembly GCF_000298275.1. Lineage (NCBI taxonomy): Eukaryota > Metazoa > Chordata > Mammalia > Tubulidentata > Orycteropodidae > Orycteropus > Orycteropus afer. Next base: position 2,107,728 of record NW_006921877.1, read on the forward strand.
TCCTAACAAAAATTCATAACAGAATAAGGATTTTAAAGATATTATACAGCTATTCCATAATGTCCTTATTAACAAAAGAATAAATAAAAGGTGCTGGACTCTCCTGGCTGGGAATTTGACTCAACAGATCTAGAGTCAAAAACCTGCATTTTCAATAAACTCCCCCAGAGAATTTAGATGCACATCAAAGCCATGAGGCCCTACAGAAAAAAAGAGATGGCCCTCATCATCATCCTGAGCTTAAGCTATTAAAACAAAGTTGCTGTCCAGTTGATTTGACTCATAGCAACCCTACAGCACACAGCAAAACTGCCCCATAAGGTTTCCACATCTTTCTCCCACTGAGTGGCTGGTGGGTTTGAACCACTGACTTTTTGATTAGCAGCTGAGCACTTAACCACTGCTGTGTCACCAGGGCTTTTTAGGCTATTACAATAAGCTACCAATACGTCTTTCTGGAACTTATTTTTCCTCTTATGCACCAAGCCAGAGCAATATTCGTAAATGCCATTTTGTATACAGCTCTGCCCCCCAACACTCTCAAAGTTTTTTCAATAGTCCTGTATTAAAGGATGCAGGACAGAGTTCAGCCTCCTCAGGGTGACATGCCTACCTAGTCCCAACTATCTTTCCATAAAACAAAAAATGAACTACCTTAAACCAATCTTATATTAAAGTTACACTAGTCTACTCTCTGTTCCATAAATATGCCTTTATACTTCAGCAGCTTTGCTTATGCCCTTCTCCTACCTGTAACAACTTAATGATTTCTCCTCCTCAGCATTCTAAGTCCCTTTAAACGCAACAAACGCAACACACTGCCGTCAAGTCGGATCCGACTCATAGCAACCCCTCCTTGGGTTTCCGAGGCAGTATCTCTCCAGAAGTAGATTGCCCATCTTCCTTCCGAGGCGTGGCTTGTGGGTTTGAACTGCCAGCCTTCTGGCTAGCAGTCACATGCCTTAGGCACTCCCTTTAAGGCACCTCTTAAATGATTCTTTGAGGCATTCCCAAGTACCACTGCAATTAATATATGCATACTGTTTTAGTCTGCAAAGCACTACCATATACATTTTCCCTTCACAATACTCTTCTGCTATACAAGTAGATGTTACTATCACTTCCATTTTACAAATATAAAAAGTGAGAGGTGAACTAACAATCTCAAGAATACTGATCTGTAAGAACCAGAAAATATGGGTTTTTGGATTTCAAATCCTGTCCTCTTTCTACTCCGAAATGATCTTTCCCAGTTGTTGTGGGGAAATAAATTTGCCAGATTTAGCAAATAAAAATACAGGACATCCAGTTAAATCTGAATTTCAGATGAACAATAACTTTTAGTATAAAAAATTACTGTAAGTATGTCCCAATCATTGCACAGGGAATATTTGTATTAAAAAGTTATTTGTTGTTTACCAGGAATTCAAATTTAACTGGATGTCCTGTATTTTATCTGGCAATGCTATCCTTCCCCAAAAGAGGAGTCTGTTCCCCCTATCTGGTGACTTGTATATTTGTGCACTATTTTGTATTATATCCTCTCACACTTAGAAGGAACCCTTGAAATTGCATATAAAATTGTCATCAGCTTCTAATCCTGCTCAGCTGAAATACGAGCTTGATGAAGAAAGGAGGTAGCCTAAAAGGACTAGTAAACCATGCGATTCTCAGCCAGATGACCCTGAGACCAGAACTAGATTGTGCCCAGCTACCGCTCTCAACCATTTGGAGGGGGAATTGGTGCAGGAGATCCTGGATAGAGTGGGAGAAAAATGTGGGACAAAACTCAAAATCATTAAAAAAAAAAAAAAAAGACCCAAGTGTGCTGATCTGATGGAGCCTGGTGAGAGACCCCTGAGACTATGGCCCCTAGTTACCCTTCAGATCTGGAACTAAACTCACATCCTGTGGCTTCCAGGCAAACAAAAGACAGGTATATGAGGTGAACATTTACATTAGATAGATACACTCCTTGGAGAAATCAATCAGGGAGAACAGAAGGGCAGTGTTTGCACAGGGAGACAGCTTGGGGGGCGGGATGGCATGGGAGGGAAGGACACAGGGAAGAGTAACTACACGGAGGAAGTGGGAAGACAGCTGTAACACTGTGGGGAATTGCAGTCAATGTCATAAGACAAAATGTGTATGAACTGCTGTATGGAAAATGAATTTGCTCTGTAAACTTTCACTCAAATCACAATATAAATTAAAAAAAAAAAAAAAAAAAAAAAGGGAGGCAGCCTAGCTCACTGAATTGGAATCCCTGTGTCAGAAAACCCTGGGTTTAAATCTTGGCTCCACCACTTACTAGCTGTGTGCTTTGAGAAAATAGGTATCCTTGTCTGCCAAACCAGACTATTTACCTTGAAGCGCTGCTGTGAAATGTGAGATAAAGTAAATAAAAGGCCTGACACATAAGAAGAAATTTTTAAATTTTGAAGAAAAAGAAAAGATAAGAGTTCGGGAAGGTTGAATGGGACGAGAATAAAGTTTATAAACGCTGTTTGTAATCTCTATTATCTTGAGAATAAAAGGGCAGAAGACTTTCAAGAATGACTCTGAGAAGCACAACTAAAGACAGAGTTGGGACTGGTCTAGAAAAGACAAGGTGGGAAAAGAGAAAGGAAGAAAGGGCCAGCAGTCCAATGAATGTCCGCGAGATAGGGGTGCAAGGTGAGGGGACCCAGGGCCTGTCCTCCTCCTCTCCTGGGCCCCAGGATGACTCAGGGAGTCTCATCGAGTTCCTTCTCTCCGAACCCCAGGTCGCATCTCGCCCGTTAACCCCCCGTCCCCACCGCAGACCCACCCGCCCTCCGCATTATACGCGTCCCCAACCCAGGTTCTCCCCTGACGGGGTGCCGAGGTGGTTCCTCACCAAACCATAGTGCTTTCCAACACCATCTTGCCGCTTTCCTCCCTCCCTGACCGGTTCTTTAGCACGGTCCAACAACAACTCCTCCAATTGGCACAGTGCTCACCACCAATCACAGGCCTCGGCTCAGCCAGCTGTTTCCGCCTCCCTCCGCCGCACTGCATTATCGGATTTGTAGGCTCAGCGAAAACGAAAGGACTATTTTGTGGGCTCCTTGTAATACTGCTACGAGCTGTGGTAGCGTAGTGCCTAAGGCATTTGACTGTTAACCAAAAGCCTGGTAATTCAAACCCACCAGCCACTCCTGGGAAGGAAGGGTGGGCAATCTACTTCCGTAGTGATACCAACCTGGAAATCCAAGGAGGGGTCGCTGTGAGTTGGCTCCGGCTCCACTGCAGTGGGTTATCTCCCTGAATTGAATTTATTTGCGTGTTTAGCTCCCCCATTTAATTAAGGAATGAAAAGGTGTATAATCTTTGCAATCCCTGAGCCTAACACAGAGCCTGACATATGGTAAGCCAGTGCCATCAAGTCAGACTCATAGCGACCCTACAGGACAGAGTAGAACTGCACCCATGAAGTCTCCAAGGCTGTAAATCTCTACGGGAGGAGACTGCCCCATCTTTCTCCCACAGAGCGCCTGATTGGTTTGAACCACCAGCCTTTTCATTAGCAGCCCAATGATTTAACCACAGCACCACCAGAGCTCCCTTAACATATGATAGGAACCCAGAAAAGGTTTGATGGATCAATTAATCTCCAAAAAATAAGTAAGTAAGAGACAAACCAGTAAATCATTTTGGTTTGTTAATCAACGATAACATTCAAAATGTTTTGGATTATCCTTTCCTAAACACAGACAGACACACAAACACACACACAAATAAAACTAGAAAATGAAATCCTAGCTCTCTACCTGGGGTGTATTTGGTCCAGGTATGGCTTCATAACAGCATACTTGGAGACTGGAGAAAGGAGTTCTGTAGATACTACCTAGATTGTTAAATTTTAACAGATATGTTCAAAAGCTACTGGTAACCATCATAGCTTGTATAAGAGAAATTTTCCATATTACTGGGGGCGGGGAGCCTGTCAACATAACCAAAGACAGGAAAAGGGGAGAAAAATCGGAAAGCATTGGGAAAAATATAGTGACAAAATCATTTCAAACATAATCACCAAAATTATTTTTTTAAAAAACAGCTGCACAATGTAGACAGAGATACACCAAATTAAGTGATAATAAAGAGACAGGAAAAATATGTATCAGGCAATAAGTAGTTATATTAAATATTGCACAAAATAAAGGGCAACACAACTGAAATTAGATCGAGAAAAGAGTATTTTATAAAAGATAAAATCCACCAATAAAAAATGTTCTAGGTTAATCAGACAGAATAATGCAACTACAAAAACAAGTTGAACATTATTATGGACTGAATTGTGTCTCCCCCAAAATATGTCAAGTTGGCTAGGCCATGATTCTCTGTATTATGTAATTATCTTCCATTTTGTGATCTGATGTAAGTATTCTCATGTTGTAAATCCTAACCTCTATAATGTTAATGGGGAGTTCTGGTGGCATAGTGCCTAAGGCATTTGACTGCTAACCATAAGTCTGGTAGTTCAAACCCATCAGCCACTCCTCAGAAGGCAGATTGGGCAATCTATTTTCATAGAGATACTGCCTTGGAAACCCAAGGAAGGGTTACTATGAGTCAGATTCGTCTCAACAACAGTGAGTTTGGTTTGGTTGGTATAATGTTAATGAGGCAGGATTAGAGGCAGTTATATTAATGAAGCAGGATACAAACTACAGGATTAGGCTATATCTTGAGTCAATCTATTTTGAGATATGAAAGAGATTAAACAAGGGAGAAGAGATCAAAGGAGCCTACTACCACCAAGAAAGAAGAGCCAGAAGCAGAGACCATCTTTTGGACCCTGGGTCCCTGTGCTGGAAACCTCCTAGACCCAGGGGAAGACTAATGCCAAGACTCTTGGAGATACCCAAGGAATGTGAGACCCACAGATGTTGAAAAGAGACAAGGACTTTCAGTGTTAACAGAGAGAGAGAGAGAACCTTCCCCTAGAGCTGGTGACCTGAATTTGGATTTCTAGCCTACTAAATTGTGAGAGAATTTGTTTGTTAAAGCCATCCACTTGTGGTATTTGTGTTATACCAGCACTAGATAATTAAGACAACCATCAAGGATAATTTTAAGTTAGTATTCTTCTAAATGAAGAAATAAATATAAACATGCAACCCAAACAAAGAGCTGAATGAATGTCATCGCTTTTCTGAAAAAATATGATGCATGATGTTTGTGCAGGGAGATGTTGCTCTCCACCAAACTCAGCTTTAGTCAGCATTTAATAGATTGTGACCAATTTTTTGGTTACTATATTTTTTAAAGTCTATGGAAGCACTGGTGCTTCCATAGTGCTTGGTTCTACAATTGATGCCAATGGAAGCAGCAGTCAGGACATCAGACAACATATAGCACTGGACAAGTCAGCTGCAAATGACCTCTTTCAAGTGCTGAGGAGCAGAGATGTCTACTTGAGGACTAAGGTGTGCCTGACATGAGTCATGATATTTTCAATCGCCTCATATGCATGTGAGAGCTGGACAATGAAAAAGGAAGACCAAAGAAGAATTGATGCTTTTGAGTTGCAGTGCTGGTGAAGAATGCTGAAAGGACCACGGACTGCTAAAAGATCTAACAAATCTGTCCTGGAAGAAGTGCAGGCACAATGCTCCTTGGAAGTAAGAATGGTGAGACTTTGTCTTACCTACTTTGGTCATGTTATCAGAAGGGACCATTCCCTGGAGAAGGATGTCATGCTTGGTAAGGTGGAGGGTTGACGAAAAAGGGGAAGGCCCTCAACAAAATGGATTGACACAGTGGCTGTGGCAATGGGGTCAAGCATAGTGGAGCTGGTGCAGGACCAGCTGGTGTTTCATTCTGCTGTGCATAGCGTCGTTATGAGTCGTAGACGACTCAATGGCACCTAACGACAACAACATTGAAGCGTTGGAAAATATACAAAATATAATGACCATAAAAATGACAGTGAAAACTAAGTCAAATATGACTGATTTGATTGAACCTGGTGAAGGCAGAACTAATATTTACCTCAAATAGAAATGTTCTGTTAAAAACTGTTATCAGAAGTTTCACAATTCAGGGCTGTTTATGCACAGGGAGACAGCTCAGGGGGCAGGAGTGCATGGAGGGATGGACACAGGAAAGAGGTAACTATCGGGAGGAAGTGGGAGGGGAGCTGTTGTATTGTGGTAAATTGTGGTCAATATCATGAGACAAAGTGTATGTGAACTGCTGTATGGAAAGTGAATTTGCTCTGTAAATTTCCACCTAAATCACAATAAAAAAAAAAAAAAGTAGTTTTACAATTCAAAGTTACATGAATTGCAACAGTGCACACAAAGATGAAGCCTGATAGATTCAAAAGTAGAACAAGGGCTCTATAGTGAAAACACCAAAACCAATTCATTCATTTACCTCTGTGCCAGGCAATCTTCTGGGCACTTGAAAAGGAACAGAACAAAGCCTGCCCTCAGGGAGCACACATTACTATAGGGGAGGACAAATAATAAACCAGTAAGTGTGTGTATATATATGTGTGCATGTGTATAGTCAAATCTATATATATTCAAATCATGTTAAGTATTATAGAGAAAATTTAGAGATGGTTATTATTTTTAATAAATAGGATGTTAGGGAAACCTTACATTTGAACAGAACCCAAAGGATACTTGGGACAAAGAACAAGTGCAAATGCCTTGAGGCAAGAGTGTACTTGGCTTATGTGAAGGAGAAGAAGGCCAATAGAAGAAAGGAGAGAATGAGGGTAGAGAGGCAAAAGAAGTAAAGACAGTGGATCACGTACAACTTTAAACCCATTTAAGCACTTTGAGTGAGATAGGAGCTGTTGGAAAGTTTTGAAAGAAAGATTGACATAATCTGACTTAATGTTTTAAGAGGATCATTCTGGTTGTGGCACAAAAGAACAGGAGAGAGATTAGTTAAGAGACTACTTCAGTAATCAGATGATATGATGGTGGTTTATTTTAGCATGTAAGCAAGAGGTAAATGTAAGCAAGAGGTAAAAAACACATGGTTGGGTTTTGAGTATGTTATAAAGGTGCAAACCTGATAGGATTTACCGATGGATTTGATGGGGGATATTATCAAGGAAGATATCAGAATTATCGGTTTAAGCAACAAGAATAATGGAGTTACTATTTCCTAAAATGCAATCAGAAACAGCTTTGGACTTCAGGTTTTAACATCTAGACATCTCAGTGGAGATGTCAAGTAAGTGGTTAGATATTATGAGTTTGCAGTTCATAAAATGTAGACATTTGGAAGTTTTTAGAATATTTAGATGATACTTAAATCACGAGGTGACAGCTGGATAGATTATATAAGGATTTTGTTGTTGTTGTTGTTATGTGCCGTCGAGTCAGACCGACTCATAGCGACCTCTTCTCCTTGGGTTTCCGAGGAAGTATCACTACAGAAGTAAATTGCCCCATCTTCCTTCCGAGGAGTGGCTGGTGGGTTTGAACTGCCAGCCTTCTGGTTAACAGTCAAGTGCCTTAGCCACTATGCTATCAGAGCTCCCATAAAAGGACTTCAGGCTATTGGAAAGCCTTTTTAAGATTACTTAGGGAGTGAATGTTGACTGAGAAGAGATTGAGACCTGAGACACTTCAGCCTTTAGAGGTTAGAGAGAAAAAGAGGATGGTGAGAGAGCAACTCATTGGTAAGGATAAGAACAAAGGAGTATCCCAGAAGCTAAGTGAAGAAATCATTTCAAGAAGGAAGAAGTAATAAACAGTCAAATGCTGCTAACATATAAAGTAAGATGACTGATGTATTTAGCAACATGGAAAATAAGACCTTAACAACAGATATTTTGGTTTGGGAGTGGAGGCAAAAACTTGGAATCTGAGAATAGGATCAAGTATATATGTGTAAAAATTCATTTGAGACAACTGAGTGACTTTGAACACTGACTAGACATTTCATATTAAGAAATGGTTTATCTTTTAGTCATGACAATGGTATTGTTATATTAAAAAAAAAAACGTTGGTTGAAACAATGAATCAGATGCCAACTCTGACTAGGTATCTTCCTAAATAGCTGGATTTGATGTCTTAACACATTAGACCAGATGAGGACTTTTAGCTTATTATCCTTTAATTTTCATTTCCCTAACTTTTAACTATACAAGTTTTACACCAATAGAGCCTACTTGTACCTGAATATGTAGATTGCAGTGAACACCTATAGATAAACAGCAAGAACTGCTCACCGCTAGAGGGACCCTCTGAGCACAAGAGAGCATTAGTACTACTGAGACAGGGTGAGGATAGAGCAGCTGAAGGACCATTTAAGCCTAATGTTATGTTTAAATTCCTACTGGGGAAAAATGTTTTATCCTTAGACACACTTGGGTTATGTCTTATTGGTCTTTTTTTTTTAATAACCACTCCTATAGAATTTTGTAAACATACTGGGTTTTTTTTTTTTTTTTCCTTTTAATCATGTCCTATTAAGGAGCAAAAACATTCCATGGTTTCCCACTGAACACAGTTTACAGTAAAAATTCCTCAGCCTAGCACTCAGGGTTTCCAGTGTTCCCTCTACCTATATCCAAATATTCTCACTCAGGTCTCCCTCCACAATTACTTTCATCATGGGCTCTTCTTTGTTCTTATAAAACAGACCACTCTCATGCCTGCAAGCCTTTGTGCTTAAGTAAAACTCTTCCCTAAAACTTTCAGACAACAGTAACCTCTCATCTCTTATTTTCTTCCACCTTTATGTTCTGTACCACTCGTTTAGAGAACTTAAATCCTCAACTGTGATCACATATAACATGCTTTTGTTTCCTAGATGCTTTCTCTTGAAGGACAATAACTTCTTTTGACCTCCAACTGCCCAGTACAGTGTTCTTTAGCTGCTGCATAAATATTTGTAGAATGAATTTGAGATGGGGGATAGTGGTATGGGGAGGGCAATGTTTAGTTAATCTGCTTCTCTCCAATGCTGCCCTTCCACCCATACACACATGCCTTGGAACAACAAGCTCACCTTTTTGTCCAGTTTCCCATCACAGTAAAACAGCCTAAGCTTAATCTTAAAGAAGAGATAAAACATAAAATTAAGGGAAACACTCTCTATACTTTTCTAAGAGTGATACCCTAGAACCAGGTCAGGGGTAGGAAAAGGGAACCCTAGAGGCAAGTGACTTGAAGCTGGTTTTCCCACTATTCTCCTTTCCTCCTTAGCCTGAGTGAATTTTGAGTTCTAGATCCCCAAATCTGTTTCACTGCACTGCAATCTAAGCAGGAGACTTATATTCATTCACAATCTTTCCTCGTCGAGGTTCAGTTGTTAAGATGGCAGGGTTGGATGCAGGGAGGTAAGGATGAAGCCATTTCCCTCAGCTTGAGTTAGACTGAAGCTGGAGTGAACGAACTGAAAAGGATGCAGCTTTTATTCAGAGCAACATGAACAACACTGAGCCTGGAGAGTCGGGTATACAGTGTATGATCAAAAAACAAGACCAACAGGAAGAAACCAGAGATCTAAATAACTGATAAAAGTTTAATACATTAAAACCAGGTATTTTATCACTTTTATATTGCATTTGCCATTTCTGAACAATACAAAGTAGAGGCAAATAGTGACATCCATAGAAACTGATTGCCCATTCCCTTTCCAGAGACTCAGCCCACCCTCAAATACTCCCTCCCACCCCCTACATAACTCTGTCCTGAATAAAACATTTAAATACATCATAAATAGTAAATTATGAAAACAAAACAAAAAAACAGCAAGAACTGTTTATTTCCTTCTCATAAAAAAGAACATGGCAGCAAAGACAGGCAGCCAGAAATTGGCTGGAGGTGTCTAATATAGACAGTTACTTGGGAGTATGGACTAACCTACTATCAAGGTAGGGTGGGATGGAGAGGGGACAGTACAGGAATTCAGGATCTGCCTGAGATGCCAGGCCCCTTTCTCCCTGCAAGAGCAGGAGGATCCATTTGATACAGAACCACAACCTCTGAACAGGACTCACATAGCCTGTTTTAACCTTTTCTGAATGAAGAGAGGGGACAAGGCATGTGGCACAGCAATGACCTCACCAGGGAAAGAATCTGCTGACTCCCCGTAACTTTTAAGAAAATACTCTTTAGCTTCATAAAATATGGACTGCCTGCTAAATAGACACAGGTGTCCCTTTCTCTCGCTCAGCTTCATGAACAGCACAACATTGTTGGAAAAGATGGGAAGAGCAAAGAGGAAATCTCCTTTGGAGAAGGCTCTAAATTTTATCTGGTAAAACTTTAATATTTAGAAAAACAAGCAGAATACATTTCAAATTGCAAAACAGTAATAATCATCAAGCCCTGGCAGTGAGGAGGGTCCTGCCTAGAAAGGGCTTTATTTCCTACCCCAAGTGTTTTAACAAAAGGGGTAAAAATTACCCCATGTCCCACTCTCTCCATTCCTTCAGCCATAAGAAATTCATCAGGAGAGGAGGAGTTAAAGAGGAGCTGCTCCCGGCAGAGCAAGCACCACACTTCTGCTTCACAAACACCAGGACTCTTCTGAGGAAACCCTATGAACAAGCATTTCTCCAATACTTTTGGAGTTTCGAAACTGACTGGCTTGGAACTGTGTGCTATGCACTGGATTTTTTTTTCCTTTTTTTTTTTTTAAGGGGAAAAAAAAAAGGTTTAGAGGTGGCTAATCACCCTTACACCACCAAAAACCTTTATCCTTTATGAAGGTTATGGGGATCTTTATGAAGGGCAGAGAGAAAAGAGCTAAGACAGGGATAATGTGCCAGCCAGTATGTCCTGAGGATAAAGAGTCCAGCTCCTGGTGAAAGGTAGATGAAGGGGAAGAAACCCAAGTCCAGCAACCCCACTTCCAGTATGAAGAAGGGGGTAGTTTGAAAAACTCAATTGTGGAAGCCAAGGTTAGCCAGTTGGAAATTCATGCCACCCAACTCTGGCATGGAAGGGAAGCTGCTGTCCTCAATTGTCCAAGGCATGAATGCCTATTCACAAGAAAGGGGAAGGAGAGGAAGTTCTTCAGGAAGGAGACAGAGAGCTCCCCTAGCTTCCATTACACTCCTTTTACGATGACCAAAAAGGAAACTCAGCATTGCTGGGGCAAAGGCTGACACCTTGGGATCACAGAGATGGTAGAATCTTTTTCCAGGTCTTCTGAGGTTTTATGCTCACTGAAAAGAGAAAAGGTACAATTTTAAGGATGTGGGGATATGAGATGAGGAGGAGAGAATGGAATTCAATGTAATTTCAATATGGCTGGCATAGTTAAATGTTTTCTTCCATTTCAGCCTTAGCTTACAAGTATCAAGGTACAAAAAATACAAAATAAAAATAGGCAATTTAGGAGGCACCCAGTCTCTCTAACTTTGCCAATTCCTTTCTCCATTCCACCAGTGATCCTCTTTGCACTTGTCAAAGCAATTATCTCCCCCATGTCCCAGATACTCACATGGGAAAACTCTGTTTCTGTAATTTCAAGCTTTTCCAGGTGGGATAAACTAATAGGAAGGAAAAAAAAAAAAAAAAAGAAATGGAACCAGAGAGAAGAATTAGAATATCAAAAAGAAAGATGCCTTTCCTCTCAAGTCAATTCTCATACTATTCCTCCATATATCATCTCAGAATCAATCTGAGACTCAAAGATAAAGTTAAGGAACTACTAGATTCTGATGCATGTAATTTTAACTAAGTTTCTTGAGTACTATAAAGTATTTTCTAGTAGCCTTCTTCTTTATCTTCGATCTGTATGGTAGGCAGCCTCTAAGGTGGCTACCAATAATCCCTACCTCTTGACATTCATACCAAAACCAAACCACATGCATTACTGCTGACTCAATTCTGACTCATAGTAACCTTATAGGACAGAGTAGAACTGTCCCATAGGGTTTCCAAGGCTGTGATCTTTATGGAAGCTGACTGCCTCATCATTCTCCCACAGAACAGCTGGTGGGTTCAAACCGCTGACCTTTCAGTTATCAGCTAAGCACTTAACCACTGCACTACCAGGGCTCTTTCCTGATATTCATGCCCATGTGTAATTCCCTCCTCTTCAGGGTGGGCTGGAATGTCAATTCTGACATCAGGTAATAAACTAGCTTCCACCTGGGCTCATGCTGCCTCACTTTCTTGCTTACTTACTGAAGGAAATGAGCTGCCATGCTGTAAGCTTTCTTATGGAGAGGGCCATGTGACACAGAACTGAGGGAGTACCATAAGCCAGGAGCCTACAAGGAACTGAATCCTGCCAACAACCATGTAAGTGACCTTGAAAGTAGACAGTCCTCCAAAAGAGCCTTCAGGTTAGATCACTGCCCTAGGCAACAGCTTGACTGTAACCTCTTAAGAGACCCTGAGCCAAAGGCACCCAACTAAACCATATCTAATTTTTTTTTTAATTGTGATGTGGGTGAAAGTTTACAGAGCACATTCATTTTCCATACAACAGTTCATATACATTTTGTTTCATGACATTGACTGCAATCCCCACAATGTAACAGCTGTCTTCTCGCTTCTTCCCTATGGTTACCTTTTCCCTGTGTCCTTCATTCCTGCCCCCTGAGCTATCTCCCTACACAAATGCTGCCCTTCTGATTTCCCGTGGTTGACTGTTTTAAGGAGTGTACCTACCTGGTGTAAACGTTCACCTTATATTCCAGTCTACTGTTTGGCTGGAAGCCATGGAAGTGAGTTCAATTCTAGCCCAAAGGGTGTCTAGGGGCCATAATCTTGAGGGTTTTACCAGGCTCTATCAGACCAATAAGCCTGGTCTTTTTTATATTTTGAGTTCGGTTTCACATTATTCTCCCACTCAATCCAGGATCTCCTGTTTTGACCCCTTTCTGAGTGGGTGACAATGGTAGCTGGGTACCATCTAGTTCTAATCTCAGGATCATGTAGGCTGAGGTTTGCATGATCCAGTAGTCCCTTGAACTACCTGTTTCCATATGTCCTTGGTTTTCTTCAATCTTCTTTGCTCTAGATGAGGAGCAACCAATTGTTGCATCTTAGATGGCCTCTAGCAAGCTTTTAAGACACCAGTCATTATTCACCAAAGCAAGATGTAGAACAATGTTTTGGTGTAGTATGTTATGCCAACTGAATGTTTTGGTGTAGTATGTTATGCCAATTGAGCTTGATGTCCGTCCCCCATGACCATGGTCTTGAGCCTGTGGGCCCAGTGACTCATTCCCTCAGGCACACCTAGATTCTCGGTGCACAGAAATTGAGAGATAAAAAATATTTGTTGTGTTCAGCTGCTAAGCTTTAGCCTAAGTTGTTATGCAACCATGGATAATATAAATTTTAGTAACTACAAGTGAAGTACTATAGTAACAAAAATCTATAATATAGGGGTGGCTTTATTAGAGAGAAGTGGGCTCAGAGAGGAATTTAAGTAAAGGCTTAAAGTGCCCTGAACATACTGTAGGATTTTGGACTTTTAGGGGGTTATTTGTGAGGGTTTGAAGGAAACTGAGAAAAATCTTATTGGAAACTGGAGAAAAGGAGATCCTTGTAATACAGTGTCACCAGTTTTACAACAAGGTTATCTGTAGTTATCATGAATATGTGCTAATAAACTGGGTGATTTAGCTAAGATTTCTGAGCAAAGTGTTGAAAGTGCCACCTGTTTTTTTCTGGTTGCTTATAGCAAAATGTGAGAGGAGAGAAATTAATTGAAGGAAAGACTGTTAAACAAAAAGAAAACAGGAACTGATGTTTAACAATTCTCAGCAACTCCAGAATGGCAAATGATTCTAAAAGTAAGAAGTGCCTTTCTAACAAAGATGGAATCAAGGACATGCCAGGAAAATATGATCTAAACATGAATTTTAGGGTTTGACTACAAAATATTTTATTAAGACCTCAGAAAAATCAAGTGGTACCTCAAAGTATTATTCAGGAGATCTGGTGGCATAGTGCCTAAGTCATCTGACTTCTAAACAGAAGGCTGGCAGGTTCAAATCCACCAGACACTCCTTGGGGAAAAAAACTGGGTTATCTACTTCCTTAGAGATATCACTTTAGAAACCCAAGGAGGGGTCATTATGAGTTGGAACTGACTTGATATCAGTGAGTTTGGTTTGGTTTTTGGTTTAGAGTATTATTCAGTCATATAAAAGGCCATTCAAAGAGAGAAAGGGCCTCACAGATCCTCTCAACTGACACACACAAAAAAACTCACTGCCATTGAGTGGATTCAGACTCATAGTGACCCCCTTTGGGCTTCCAAGGCAGTAAACCTTTATGGAAGTAGATTGCCTAGTCTCACTTCTACAGAGCGTCTGATGGGTTTGAACCGCCAACCTTCTGGTTAGCAGTCAAATGCCTTAGAGCTCCTTTTCTCAACTGAATAGAGCCTTAAAAGCTTTGGGCTTACCAAGAAAAGATTTGTGGGTATGACTTTTGCCTAATGGAGTGAACTCCAATGAGACACATAGGAGATCTAAAACATTTTTAAAAGAAGTCTAATGCATGGAATACTATGCAACAACATTAAAGAATAATGTAGAATCTGCAAAACACTGCATAACATGGATGAACTTGGAGGACATTATGCTGAGTAAAATAACTCAATCACAGAATGACAAATACAGTATTAGTTCATTATTGTAAAAAGTCAAGGAAAGGTTTATATATGGAAGGAAACTTTCTTTGTTGGTTACCAAGGGTAGGACGGGGAGTGAACACTGCAAAAAAAACAAACAAAAAAATGCATTGACCCATTTCACTTTAGTTTTGTGTATTTCACTGTACATAAGTTATATTTCAATAAAATATATTTAAAAAAGAGAGAGAGAAGTGTAACAGAAGAAACACTGCCAGCTTTGGACTAAAATAGGGGAAAAAAACAGACCCACTGTCACTGAGTTGATTCTGACTCATGGCACCCCCATATGTTACAGAATAGAATTGCTTTGTATGTTTTTCTTGGCTATAATATTTACAAAAGCAGTTTTCCAGCCCTTTCTTCTGCAGTGTCACCAAGTCAGTTCAAATCACCAACTTTTAAGTTAGCAGCTGATCACAGATCACTTGAGTCACCTAGGCTCCTTGAAATAGAAATAGCACATAACGAAAAGAGATCATTGGACACCCAAAATTCTACTGGCAGGAAGTAAGATGAGAAAGCTACTTAGCTGCAAACACATTCCAGCATTTATGAAAAAGGAAGTCTCAGAAAGCAAAACCAAGAGCTCAGAGGGCAGAGTCAGAAATCATGGAGAATTAATCCCATGCTTTGAGATTTATCAATGAACTTGTAACATTTCCTGGATTTCAAATAGCTATGGATCAGTGATTCATCTGTGCCTCTCTTTTTCCCCTTTTTGAACAGGAATGCATATGCTTAGCCCATCACTGTATGCTGAGTAAGTCTCTTTAGTTTCAGAGGCCCACAGATGGAGAGGTACTATAATACGCAATGAACAACTCCACACTTTGACCTGATTTAGACGACAAAATTCTGAACTCTGAGCTGATGATGTAATAGGATAAGACTTTTGAAGGCCTTGGGAAGGAGTGTTTTGCATATGGGAGTGATGTGAATCATTGGGAACCAGAGGGCAGACTATGCTAGCTTCCCCAATGCTTTTTACCTCATGGTATTCACACTATTATGCAATCTCTTCCTCTTAAGTGTGGGCTAGATTTAGTGAAGAGAATGCAGCACAGGAGATGGATTGTCAATTTTGAGATGAGGTTACAAAAAGACTGTAGCTTCTGCCTAGGCACATGTCCTCTTCTTCACTTGGTCGGAAGGAAGCTAGTTGTTTTGTTCCTAGTTGCCCAAGGGAGAGGTCATTTGGCAAAGAACTAAGGAAGGCCTCTAATAACAGCTAGCAAGGAACTAAGCCCTCAGTCCAGTAACTCACAAGAAACTAAATCCTGCCAATAACCACATAAATGAGATTAGAAGCAAACTCTCTCAGTTGAGTTTAGATAAGACCCAACAGCCTTAACCAACAGCTTGACTGAAACTTCATGAGACCTTGAGACAGAAGACCCAGCTAAGCTGTGCCTGGATTAATGACCAACAGAAACTATGACATTTATTTGTTATTTTAAGCCACTAAATGTTGGGGTAATTTATTTCATGCAACAGATAACTCATAGCCATCCAGTCAATTCTGACTCTTACGACCCTATAGGACAGAGCAGGACTGCCCCACAAGGTTTCCAAGGCTGTAAATCTTTACAGAAGCAGACTACCACATATTTCTCCCACAGAACAGGATGGTGGGTTTGAACCACTGACCTTTTGGTTAGCAGTTGCCTAACCACTGTGCCACCAGGACTCCTTACGCACCAAGGTAACAAAATTAAGTCACAATCTTTACACCAGTCTCTTTCAGAATATTGATTATTTGTTGTCTTTACTGCCCAGGAATCTTTGGACTTAAATTCTAGGCTCTTAATTGGCATTCAATTTACCAGAAAATGAAGTGTTAGTTGGGCCATTTTGATTGAATACCCCAAAAAATACCTCATACAAAGGCTTCCTTCATTCCCTAAAGATGTAGAGATGTTGACACACTTCTAACTAGTTAAAAATGAGAAGATGTTGAACCTGTACAAATCTAGTGAAGAGCAAAAGACAAATAACGATCCCCAGAAAAAAAAAGAATTATGGCGGAGACTTTCTGGAGAATATGCCCACAGGGACCTGAAGAGGGAGATTATATGAAGAAAGAGGCCAAGGAACCAACCTTGGAGTTATCGTTTGCAAACCCTCTCCAACTACAGGTGTGAAGATGGGGTCAGAAATAAGTGAGTCTTCGTTGATTTCCTCCAGAGGTGGAGTCTGGGGTAAAACATCAGGGCGACCGAGGTGGACACCTGAAAAACAAAGAAGGGAATAAAATCAATAAATACAAGAGAAAGAAATGGAGTAGAGAGAATATAGGGAAACATATGTAGCAACCTGGCTTTTCCTGGACAGGAAGGGGGAGCAAAGGTCCTAGCCAGTTAAAGTAAGGACTCAGAAGGGAGGGGTGCTGATTACATGAGGACCCCAGCCCTGGTGCTGACCTGGCTCCACTTCCGCCTTTGTTGTCACTTGTGCCTTGTGTTCCCCAGACACTGTTGGCTGGCAGTAGGAGTTGCCGCTGGGGCCCGCTCGCCGAGAGAAAGATGCGCCAGACCGAAACTTTTTGGAAGGAGAAGGCTTCACTTCAAAAGGGAAAGAAAGAGCCTACTTAGCACCCATCTCAGAAACCATCACCAAGACACAGATATAAATTGCCAGTTTCCCCAACACACACCCAAAGCTGTTGTTCTGCAAAGTGGAAAGAAGGGTTAATGCTAACAGAGACGGGCTTTATGAATTACTCTCCAGAGGCGGGAGCCTCAATTCATTTCACTTTGGAAAGAAAGAGGGAACCTAGAGGAAAGGTGCCACATATACAACATCTCCCAACTCATACCTGTAACCTTGATGGATTGGCATCAACCTGACAAAATGTTCTTTATTCCATAGTTCCCTTCTTTAACAGTATCCTCCAGTAAAACCTGACAAAGATAACCCTTTCATTCTACACCCTCTTAGTACTTATGCACACAGCACTATGATTATTTACATTTGTTTATATACCACTTTGAAAAGACTTTGAATTTCTCCATGTTTCTTGAGCTTGTCTGGTATGCCTAGGTCATTCTTGCCTTACTGAGGGACAACTGATATCTACGAGGAGGAGGTGGGAAGGAGGAGTTGGAATGTGTCAGTAGCAGCCGCATGGAAGCTTTGAACAGAAGAACAGTGGGACGTCCAACTCTAGAAAGTTGAGAGAAGAGACTAAGCAGAAATCAGTGAATGCCTCTCTAATCACTTGATCCTAGTCTAAGAATGCCTTGGCACTGGGGATATGGATGGACAATAGAACACTGGTAACATCCTTGCTCATCTCTGTCCATATAAGTCTAGTTCTGCCTACCTCAGCCTGTGGCATGGATCCTACACCCACAACTATATATTTTTCGCAATCCCATCAGTTCCCCAGAAATCCCTCTCACCTTAATGACATATGTAGGGAGAGCCAAGGGGAAAGCAGCAACTTGGAAATGACTGGGACAGACAGAGTGACTGATACAAGGATGGACAGCAGTTCTCACAGGATGTGGGTGGAGGAGAGGCCTTTGGCCTTGGCAGCTCTCTGACAGAGGTGTCCTGCCCCCCATCTCTTGGGGTAAGGGAGCCATTGGGGAGTCATCTGGTAGAAGCCACTTACAGGGGATCTTCTTAAACACTGTGCTGCACATGAAGCGCTGGAACCGTTCGGCATAGAAGCCTGGGCGATGCACTGATACCGTGTCCTGCAGAACAGAAGGGATGGCTGTAGAGTTAAAGAAGGGAAGACCAGCAAGGGGGCCTCTAGTCTAGACCAAGGATCATTTTCCCACAAACAAAATAAAGAATAAATGGAAAACAGAGAGCAAATCAGAAGGGAGGGAGGCAGAAGTGGGGAAGAGAGTCTCCAGCTGACTGGTACTTACCCCATCATGTACCAGAGCTTTCCAAGAGTGCTCCAACTTCTTAATAAACCTGCCAAGAAAAAATTGTATTAAGCATTCACATAGTTTTTTTAATGAATAATTTAATGTTTTTCTATTTTAGGGAATTAAAGGAGTAACGGTAATAGAAAAACTTGAAAGAAGCTGAGAAAGTACTCCCACTACGATATGCTGGCTTTCCAAAAATATGCATGATAGTGTTTGTTCATCATGGAGATCAATGTTGTTTCTACATAAGTCAATTAAGATCCATGCACTGGGAAATCAGAGGCAAGAATATTTATTATAAAGGGAGATCCAAAGGGATTGACAGGCAAGCCTGAAGAGCAGATGATAATGCTCTGGATTAGTAAATCAACAAGTATTACCCAGTTCTCATCAGAACCGGAAACCTTACAGAAGCTGAACTGGCGTCTAACATTTTCAGCTTCTCCCTCATCATCATTTCACTTCCTCTTAGTTACACAGGGCAATTTTTTTTTTTTTTTTTTTTACAAAACATAGTAACCTTCTTGTTTTTCCTCTCTGGAAAAGAGGAATGTGTTTCCAGCTATGTCTCAATATGAAGTATGACTCATCTCACAGGTTTGTCACAGAATAGTTAGACAGATGGTGCATTCTACCCTGGTGCTTTTTCAGAAGGTATATGACATGTGTGGGAGGTGGTAGGGTGAGGAAGCCCTAGAGAGAGGCAAATCAAGGAAATTACCATTTCAAATTCCATGAGGTAAGCAACAACTCATGTTCTTGCTTTAGGAAGAACTTGGCAACAAACCAATCTATTAAAAGAGACATGTGGGGGGCTATCTGCATCCTTCCTGTCCCCAGTCTAAGATTCACATGCTCCTTACCTGTAAGACTGCAGAATGTCAATGATGCCAATATAAAGCAGCAACCTTTCCCCTTTACTATTCCGGGCAGGGATGCCACCCATACTGGGGAAAACAAGAAGGAAATGGTAAGAAAACATTTTGGCTAGCAGGTAGAGGCTTCTTCTAACCTTGAGTCAGATCAGGACATCGAAGAAATAAACAAACATAGCTATTACTACCATTTTCCAAAAACTGGGAAAGAGTAGGATCCCCTCCCAACCCCAGAACCTCTCCGGAGTACATACTATAATCTCTTTCTCTCCAAATTTCATCTACCTGCCTCTTCCACCCTAACTCTACCAAACGGAATCCAAAATCACTCCTGTACGATAATTTTGAGAATACTCTCTCAATTAACTCAGTACTTTCATATCTTAATTTATACCTACTAAGAGATTCTTCTTAAAAATGAAAACACCTAAAAGATACTTGTGGTACTTCAGCAACTATACTTTCTTGATAGATCCATGATGGCCTTTCCATCAAGAAATCTATAATAAATTGTTTTTGATAAAGTTCTAATGCAATTTACAGACATGAGTAAATGACTCTGAGTATGTTTTTTAAAATCTTTTAATTTTGGATAGCTTTCCTCAGGTGTACTATAAACCTTGAATTTCAAACACTTTCCTTTGCTTTTATGTTGTTAAGAAAGCTCATTCTAGGTCTGGAAACATTAACATTGTTGACTTACCTGCTGAGCCAGGGCTACTTCTTCTAACCAGATGCTGGGCCCCTTAAAAAAATGCTGTGAACCTATGCTTTCCTTTATGGTGCCCCTGAGCCCACTTACTGATCATCTGTTTCCACTGTGCCACCCCGTCGAGCCTCGCCCTGGATGGATTCCATAGCTGTGGAATACAGAGCCTTTTGAGGGGCTGGTCTGCGAGTGTCCACTGAGTACTGTGCTTCATTTCCTAAGGGTTCTCTTTGTGCATGATCTAAGTTGTGGACTGACACCAAAAGGCTATAGTCCATTATCTTAAAGCTCTGTAGCACCTAATGGAAGGAAAAAAACATGTTTTGAGACTTGGGAGATATGAGGGTATTTTGTTTAAGATCTCACAGCTTTCATGATAAAATTATTCTCAATAGCGAGCCTCCAGTGCTAACTACAGGATCATATTTGGTCCTCCTATTTCTTGGAGAGGAGCCTGTTAACCTCCCCTAGTCACTACTTACATCCCCATAGCATTCTGTCATATCAGTAAACACAGACTATTTTTCTAAGTCCCCCTGCTTAGCCTACAAGTCCTGCTTTATTTGCTCTTTCTATGTATCTCTTCACAAAAAGATTATATTCTCAAGAGAATAAGGAATATGTATTTGTGCTGTAGAGAATCCACAAGGAGGATCTCATAAAATGATACTTCATGCCAGAATAGATCTGTTACAGGATCTTTTATTACCAGCTTCAATTCAGTTCAACATTTACTAAATTCCTATCATGTATAAGCACTTTACCTGGTTATGGGGACTCAAAGATATTTAAGAGAGAGTTTCTATCCTCAAGAATAATATAATTTAGGAAGGAAATAAATGTAAAATGCAATACAGTCTAATATATGGAAAAAATGGAAGTAATTACCGATAGAGGAATACAACAGAAGAGATCAGAAGTGATGCATAAATAGGTTTATGATAGGTTTATGAAGTAAAAAAAAAGAAGCAAAGAACATTGCCAAGGCCTGGGGGCATTAAACAACATGTTACGTGCAGGGAGGTATAATCTGGTATTGGTGGAACCTAAAATGCAAGGAGTAGATATGGTAGATTACAGAAGTTAGCAGGGGTAATATAATCACAGATCTGGTATGTCACAATAAAGAGTCTCAAGTGTATCCTGAAGTTTTCAACCCTCTCCCCACTCCATAACAAGGTGGGAAAGCATACATTCCCATCAGTTCCAATGGCTGACTTTGGTGGTACAGCTCAACCAAGAGTGTTTTGGTAAGAGGGTGGAGTGAGAGATGAAAGGGCATAGAGTTGATTCTTGGTTGTAAGTTATAAAAACTCTCTGCCTCATTGCTAAGTAAGTCTCTAGTCCTTGTAATCAAAGGACTCAACTAAAACAGGCATTATCTTAGAAGCGGATGTAGAGTGAAGAAAGAAGGGCAATGATGGACAACATTAAGGAATGAGAAAAATCATTATGCAAAAGCAGCTTGAGAAAGAATAATCAGAGATGTAGAAAAATCAGTAGGGAAAGGTGTCATAAAAGCATTAAGAAGACAAGTAGCCAACTGTCAAACATTACAGAAAGTTACAGGTCATTAGGTGTAACAGCTTTTACTGAAGTGGTAAGAACAAAAACAAGAATAAGAGATGAGAAAGGAAAAGGATAAATGGAGCCATCAGTAGATGAAGCTATCAAAAAAAGTCCTCTCTTAACCTTAAGATTGAATAGATAAGCTTGTTTGTAGAAAAAGAGCCAAGAAAAGCTGAAACTAGAAGAAGGAAAGAAAGCAAGTGATACAGGAACAGGAGGAAATGGATCCAGAGCACAGATACCCCCCAAGTTGGGAAGAAAAGAGGTTAAGGATGGTTTTAAGTATAGATACATTAATAATTGGTAATGGGATCAGGACAAAGGGATGGGACAATACAGAAAGTTGAAGCAGTTTTCTGAGAAATGCGGGGAAGGATGAGTTGGAAAAGGATTTGAAGACAGTGCCAAACATCTGAAATCAATGTTGAGAGGAATAGAAAATGGATTAATGAGCAATACAGAGGACCCAGGTGGAGCTAGATATCATACAAATCTAAAGCATTCCACTTCTAAAATAGAAGTTGGGAGAAGGCAGTCAGGACTGAGATCTGAGAAGTGATGGTGCTAACACGAAAGTAAGCAGAATGAGATCCAGGCTAGACAAGGAAGAAAATAAAGCCAGGTGGGCATGAAAAACAGGGAGAAAGTAAAAAGGTAAAGGCGTGGAAATGAGCTGATGTAAAAGTTATTTTAAATAAAGAATGGATCATGTGGGCTAAGAAACAGAGTCCCATTCCCACAGGCTTAATATCTAAGAACAACCAGGCTATTTTAGTGATTTGAGATTTTTAGTGTGTGACAAAGGGAAATATGACAAACTCACCAAACAGTCACGCTGCAGGGTCTTACACAGAGCGTTGTACATGTCAGCATCCAAAAAAAGACCATCAGGGATGTCTTGCAAGAAGTCCAGGTCTTTAAGGGTGGGGAGAGGCTTCTCTCGCTCTTTTTGGGAAGCCCGTCGTTTATAGGTTGATCCCTTAAGATCATATTTGACATGCATCTTGACTGATCGTGGTAAAAGATTGTTCATCACCACAATTCTAATGTTCTTGCCACCTGCCTGTACACAGTACAGTCCATAGAATTTAGGTAGCAAAGTGCGAGGGTTTTGGTTGAGGTTCTGAGGGCACAAAAATAAAAAGGAGAGCAAATAACCTGATTTCATTGAAACTCAAGAGCAAAAGTTGCCATCTACCCTCTTTGTCTCCTACATGGGATTCAAGCACAATCTGTCTGCCTGAAATAAGCCCACACCATGTTTGTTTAAAACTTCCCAACGTATCTATCTCAATGATGGAATCACCAAGCTGAGCCACCGTCCCCCTAACACTGTAATCAGTCTGGATACTGAATGTATGATGGATCTACTCCTTCAACATGGTTGAAAAAGTCTTACCCTTAACCCTGGCTACAGTATATTCTCTTCTAGAACCTCCAAGAGTTATCAGAGTGACATCAAGTTCAATTGGCATAACATACTACACAAAAACATTGTTCTACATCCTACTCCGGTGAATAGCGACTGGAATCTTAAAAGCTTACAAGCAGCTATCTAGATACAATTGTTAGCTCCTCATCTGAAGCAAAGAAGAATGAATAAGACTAAAGACACATGGAAACAATTAGTCCAAGGGACTAGCATAGCATGTGAACCTCAGCCTACATGACCATGAGACCAGAAGAACTACATGGTGCCCGGCTACTACGGTCAACCACTTGGAAATGGATCAGTGCTAGAGATCCTGGATAGAGTGGGAGAAAAACATGTAACAAAACTCAAAATCACAAAAAAGACCCCAGGCTTACTGATCTGATAGAGATTAGCGAAACCCCTTCAACTATGGCCCCTAGTCATCCTTCAGGCCTGGAACTGAACTCACTCCCATGGTTTCCAGCCAAACAACAGACAGGCACATAGATGAACATTCACACCAGGTAGGTACACTCCTTAGAACAATCAACCACGGAGATCAGAAGGGCAGTATTTGCACAGAAAGACAGCTCAGGGCCCAGGAATGCATAGGAAAGAAGGGCACAGGGAAAAGGTAACTACAGTGAGAAAGTGGGAAGAGAACTATTACATTACGGGGATTGCAATTAATGTCATGAAACAAAATGTATATGAATTGCTGTATGGAAAATGAATTTTCTCTGTAAACTTTCACCCAAATTACAGGGGGAAAAAAAAAGTAATCAGAGAGAGTATGAACTCAGTACTGTAAAGGGAAATAACCCACCTTATTCCATTATCTAGGATCTGACTAACAACAGAAAATAAAAGATCACTGAATCTTTCCTTTGGGTAGAACAGTCTAAGTCAAATAACACTTAAATGAGGACAGATAAACAAACACCTTTCAGCCACTGAAAGACAAGAGAGATGGTGCAAAAAGCATAAAAATAAACTATGTTCTCAAGACAGAAGCACCGACATTGTTTAGTCCCACTGAAGACAGCCTCCCCAGCTTTGTCCAAGAGTAGGCAGTATAGGCAGCCAGGCAGGCTTTTCTCCCCCTCACCATGTAGTATCCTGGAAGCAGTTTCTGCAGAAACTCCGCTTCTTTATGCTGGACCGTCTTAATGATGAATTCGTCATCACTGGACACATAGAAAAGGGATCCACTAGCCCCAGAGCTGCAGAGTTCAATCAGTGGCTCACTGCAAAGGGAATACTGGGGCCCAGAGAGAAGACAGTAAGAAGTTCAAAAACACCAGAGATGCAATTCTGTTTCAGAGAAAAACTTGAGAAAGATTTGTGGGGTGGGCTGAGGATCGGGGGGCAGGGTCTTTCTTCAGGAGTATCCCTCTGATGCTGGCATCACAGGGTCCTAAAATCCAGAAGCTTACCAAGTAATCATCAGGCCGGATGCCAAATAACTCCCGAAAGTAGCGGAAGGCAACAGGTGCGTATGTCTTGAAACGAAAGTCACTATAGTGATGAGCAGGGGTCAGGTTGCTCCCTTCACTGTGGGAGTAAACAGAAGAAGCCATACTTACCAGTCCATGTCATCCAGAAGTCCACTCTGGGAAGACATTCAGAGTTACCTAGAGGCAGGCCAATACATCCCTCCTTGGAGAACCAGTGGGATTAGGTCAGTCAGTTACTTAATTGTGAGACAAAGGCACAATGTGAGAATTAAATCATGGGCATAAAGGATTTCTATTACCTCCTACCTGATGCCTGTGGGCTCACTCCACAGGCCAGAGGCTCATGGAAGGACCCAGGGGACAGCATCTGTTCTCCAAACTCTCCAGTCCCACCTATATCACCCCAATTTGCCTAGCTGAATTAAAATCAAGTTAAGGATTGGCAGGTTACTAAATTAGTCAGGCCTGAACTCCTAAAATGGCCTTCTAAAATGGCCTTGGTGTTGATAAGGAAGAGCCACATTTTCCAGGACATTAACTTCTGTACCTGGGGAAGAAGATACTCTCCACCACATAGAAATCTTGCATGAGGACATCCCGCTCTGGTTTGGTACTCAGGCTCCCCACGGTGTGAGTAATGCCTAACTGGATGGCACCTTTCAAGGCTGATGAGGTTGTCTGAGAAACAGAAATCAGAGAAAAGTTTCTGACCACAACAACAAAAACTCAGGAGGGAGGAGTTAGAGGGAACACCTGAAAGCAAAGGTCCTTCCAGTAATTCAGACTAAACTGGGACAATCCAGTTTCTCCCTTACAGTGCTTTAAACTGAAGTTAACCAAAGCTCTAAAGGGCAGTGAAGACACAGAATAATGAAGATGGGACAATATGTGCCAGCAGCAGCTAGGCAAGGTGTGCCCCTACTATCAGCCAGCCTAAACAAGGAGTTCTACAGCTATACTTGGAAGATGTACTGTATTGAGGGAACAATCTTAGGTCTTACTCCTAAACTTCCTGGCCCCTGGGTATGTGAGGCCCTCCAAACACTTCTTTATGATACAGAACGTAACTAAAATTAACCAATATTCTGATTGACTAGCTGGCTATAAGAACCTAGTGTCCCAAGGGCAATAGAGTAGTAAAAAGAAGTCATAACTGTATGAAAGATGCTAATTATTTCTGAGAAAGAAATATTTAGATCTAGAATTATCATACTATGGTAATTCTAAATCAAAACACAAATACAAGAGTCCTACTCTTACAACCCATGATACCACATCAAATAAAAATTCACTTTTACAGTCTTTCTAAAGAATTCTGATGGTGTACTGGTTAATATATTTGGCTACAAAGCCACCAGCTGCTCCGTGGAAGAAAGTGGAGATAGTCTGCTTCTGTAAAGATTTACAGCCTTGAAAACCCAGTAGGAGTTGCACTGAGTCAGAATCAACTTGACGGCAGTAAATTTGGAGTTTGGTTTGAGTCTTACTAGTCACATTTCTAGTAGCTAGCTAGTTACTACCATATTGAACAGCACAGATAAAACACATTTCAATCACTGTAGGAAATTATTTTATTTCCTTATCTCCAACCCCTACCAGGTATTACTTATATTTCCATTTAGTCTTCATTGGGCATTAAAGCTATAACTAATTATTTATGTGTCTGTCTCCCAATTAGACTAGAAACTCATCTTTTCATCTCAGCAAATAAAAAGTGCTCAATAAATGTCTGTCGAATTGACAAGGACTTCAGAGGCTATTCCAGGGTTTGGTCCCTGACTGAGAATATGGGTCACTCACTGCACCTCTACTATTTGGACAATGCAATTTAGGCAGAGAAAGGACACAAACTACATAGGCCAGAAACAGAACTCTGAAAAATCTTTAGCCCCTGTATCAGACAAGGTATAGATGCTAGGTGAGAAACTGAATACTATCCCTAGGGAAGCCTAATCATCTCCAAATTTGTCTAGAATGGAAGAATTGGGATCAACCCAGGATGCTTCTTTCCTGCTTTACCTCCATGAATTCAATTTTATCTTCTAGGCTATTACCATTACCTTTTTACTGTTTGATAGATATAGCTCAAAAAGCAGGGGTCCTCAACACTACCCACCAGCTATAATCTTCTAAAAGGGGGGGGGGGGGCGGCAGAAAAACACTCAACCTGCTGTGCATCCATTTCATGTGTATTCAAGCACCAGAAGACAGACAGAAAGACTTCAAGTGATACAGTTCTCTGTGGTAAAGTCAAAATGGCTTCAAGGGCCCAGTTATACCTTTATACCTAATGAGGAAACCCAGTCTCTTAAGCTCAATGAAATAGCTTCCAACACCAGATTTGTCCATTAAGAACATTCTCGCTTCAACACACATATACAAACAGGGGACAATTCACCCTTTGAGAAGTAAATTCTAAAGTCCAAGTTGTATGATGGCTATTGTGCAAAGGCTTATTAGAGTATCAAAATATGGAATAGAATATGGGGAATAATATCAGGGGACAGAGCTGTCCCTGCTAAGTTCCTAGAGTAAGATGAGAGAATTCCATCCAGACACACCTTTTTATATGTTGTCTCTCCTGAGGAATCAACACCTCGGTGGCCTATTTTCTTAATGGGCATGCCAGATGCATAAGGCACCTAGAAAAAGAAGAGTCAAAATTATTATACAATTCCCATGTAATATATCAACCAGCTGCCCTGATGGCATAACATCAAATCAAAACACTCAACACACCCTTTTCTAGATTGTTGTTGTTAAGGTGCCACTGAGTCGGTTCTAACTTACAGCAATCCTATGTAAAAGAACAAACACTGCCTAGTCCTGCACCATCCTCACAGTCATTGCCATGTTTGAGCTCATTGTTGCAGCCAGTGTCAATTCATCTCATTGAGTCTTCCTCTTTTTTGCTGATGCTCTACTTTACCAAGCATCATATCTTTCTCCAGGGACTAGTCCCTCCTGATAACATGTCCAAAGTGTGTAAGATGAAGCCTTGTCATCCTTTGCTTCCAAGAAGCATTCTGGCTTACTTCCTCTAAGACAGATTTGTTAACTCTTCGGGAAGTCTACGGTATATTCAATATTCTTCGCCAACATCATAATTTAAATGCAATAATTCTTCAGTCTTCCTTATACACTGTCCAGCTTTCATATGTGTATGATGTGACTGAAAAGTACCATGGCTTGGGTCAGGCAAACCTTTTGGTCCCTGACTAAGAATATGGGTCAGTCCACGTCTGCTATTCAGACAATGCAATGCAATACAGGCCGAGAATAGACATACCCCACACATGCACACAGCTATAGTGCTACTTTCCAGTGCATTAACTGACTAAAATAGCACAGAGAAAACCCTAAGGGACACATATTTGACTCTGTTCTCAGAAAGATGCTGTAGAAAATAAAAAATAAGTATCACTAAAGAAAAGCAGAATCAGAAAGTAAGGAGTATTAGCCCCAGAAATCAGGATAAATCTCAGTACACAAATACAAGACAAGTTAAAAACAGAGTTCCACAGACCCTTTCTTCTTTCATCAGCTTCTTTTAAGAAAATATTATCCCTCCAACCATAGTCGCAGGGGACATCAAGCTCAATTGGCATAACATACTATACAAAACATTGTTCCACCTCCTACTTGGGCGAGTAGTGACTGGCATCTTAAAAGCTAGCAAGCTGCCATCTAGATGCAACGATGGGTCTCTCCTCGTCAAGAAGAAAGAAGAAAACCAAAATTAATGGAAACAATTAGTCCTAGTGACTGGTACACCATCCAATCTGCAACCTATACAACTATGAGACCAGAAGAACTAGATGGTGCCCGGCTACCACTGTCATCCACTTGGAAGGGATGTAGGAGATCCTGCATAGAGAGGGAGAACAATGTGGAACAAAACTCAAAATCATTTGGAGGAAAAAAAAAAAAAGAAGGTGGGGACCAGGTTTGCTGGTCCAATGGAGCCTGGTGGAACCACTGGGACTATGGCCCCTAGCTGCCCTTCAGGACTGGAATTGAACCCACACCTGTGGTTTCCAGCCAAACAAAGTACAGGCACGTGAGTTAAACACTTACCTCAAGTAGACACACGCCCTGGAGAGAACAATCATGGGAGAAGGAAGGGCGGCTTATGCACAGGGAGACAGCTCAGGGCGCAGAAGAGTATGGAGGGATGGTCACTGGGGAGAGGCAACTATGGGGAGGAAGTGGGAGGGGAGCTGTTGCACTGTAAATTTTGGTCAATGACATGAGACAAAGTGTATGTGAACTGCTGTATGAAAAGTGAATGTACTCTGTAAATCTTCACCCAAATCAAAATAAAATTAAAAAGAAAATATTATCCCTCTAACTTCTTTAACCTAACCCAAACATCACCTGTTCAAACTGAATTCACTAGCAGAAATGATCTATCATCCACTGTTAAAATTAATTCTGTAGGCCAAGAATTATTATTTTAATAGTATATCTTCTTGAGGCAGTAAGATTGCTCCTCTGAGCCACAGTGCCACAACGAGATGCCAAGATAACATGACTTTATCTTCCACTCACATAACTGCCCTGAAATAAAGAAGACTAGTAGAGCAGAGCCTAGAAGACTAATTCCAAAAGCCAAGATGCCCAAATAACAGACATGAAGGCACTCTTCATGTCGATACTCATTGTTAATAGCCAGAAGGCAAAAAGACTATGGAAATGGGATGTCACAATCTTATGACCTGATATTCAAGTTCTACTTTTCTTAGTAAGGCCCTCAGTATCAGATACCCCTCAGAATATACCCTGACAGATCAGGAAGATGTTCAGGGGAAAAACAGAAATTCCAGGCCAAAATGGCCTGCATTCTGAGGTGCCTTTTACAAAGCCCAAGAGAGAAGCAAAAAATGAGAAGAGGGGTAAGAAATACTCCATAGAAAGAAAATTAATATATTCTACACAGAAAAGAGACATATAGGAAATTACAGTTTCTGTGTAGTTTAAAGAATTGCTTCTTTATATTCACTGTAGGTGTGGGACTAGGAGGCAGGAACAGCAAAATAGTTATGACAATTGGCGTTGGTGTCAGACTCATGGATTTGAATCCTAGTTTCATCATCTATTAATTATGTGACTTTGGGCAAGTTATAGAATCTCTAAGCCTCACTTTTTTAATCTATAAAAGAGTGATAACAATAGTTACCTCACAGAAATTGCTTTCAGGATTAAATATCTCTGAAAGAGAAAGGAGCCCTGGTGGTACAACAGTTAAGCATTCAGCTGCCAACCAAAATGTCGGTGGTTCAAACCCACCAAATGCTCTGTGGCAATAAGATGGGGCAGTCTTCTGTAAAATCCATATTAAGACTACAGCCTTGGAAATCCCATGGGGCAATTCTACTCTGTCCTACAGGGTCATTATGAGTCAGAATTGACTGGATGGCACACAACAACATCATAATGGGAACTTACCAGTCTTTGGTGCATTAAAATAATACTCACTAAATGTTGAGATATTAATAATATTAATTAATAAACTACAATAAAGGTAAAGTTGTTTGATTTCAGGTGTGCGTGGTATAAGCAATTTGCAATTGGCTACTAATCTAAGGCAGCTTGAATCCACTCAGAAGAAAGGCCTGGTGATCTGCTTCCATAAAGATTACAGCCAAGAAAACCCTATGGAACAGTTTTCCTCTGTAATACATGGGGCTGCCACGAGTTGGAATCGACTTGATGGTATCGAGTTTGGTTCTTTTTTTGATTTTGTATAATTTCTAGCCTAGATGTAAGAGCCCTGCCTAGCTTCCAAAATCTAAGCAGGGGAAAAATAACGATATCATAAACAGTATCCTATCCCAGAATTAGGAGCTCTGGTAGCATAGTGCCTAAGGCATTTGACTGCTAACCAGAAGGCTGGTGGTTCAAACCCATTAGCCACTTCTCAGAAGGAAGACTGGACAATCTACTTCCATAGTGATACCACCTCGGAAACCCAAGGAGGGATCGCCATGAGTTGGATCCGACTCAACGACAGTAAATTTGGTTTGGTTTAATTCCAGCATTAGTCTTAGTAAGCGTTATATCAATATGAAACTCACCTCAGATGCCATGGGTCTCTTGATTACAGATGCTGTTTAAAAAAAAAAAAAAAGTTACAAGTTTGTTCACATTACTCACACAATCTCTGTCAAGCACACTGAAAGCATCAAGAGTTTGAATCAAACTAAACATGACAAGGAGCTCCTGCCTCTTGCTCAGTGATCCCAGATTCTTTTGGATAGGGATTTCCTCTTCAGCCACCACATTCCCAGAGCCCTTATACATATCCCATTCTTGTTTAGCCCTTTTTCTTATTCAAGTGTTAATATTTTCTCTGGGAAATATAACTGTGTCTTGATACATCTTACCAGTAGAGTCACAAAGTCTCTCTCATTTGACACCATGGCTGAAAGAGAAAGGGCTTAAGACATACCCGAGACTCACTGGAAAGTCTGGGGCTTGATTAATAATTTTTTCTTTTTCATAGCTAAAAGTGTAAGAACTTTTAGGGCCCATCTATGGTTTTTTAAGAAGTTCTGGTCATGCTATGGTTAAAGCATTGGGCTGATAACCAAAAGGTCGGAGGTTTAAACCCACCAGCCACTCCACAGAGAAAGATGAGGTAGTCTGCTTCTATAAAGATTTACAGCCTTAGAAACCCTATGGGGCAGTTCTACTCTACCCTATAGAATCACTCGGAGTCAGAATCTACTTGATGGCAGTCACTTGATTGGGTTTATGGTGTTTTACTCCTGTGTTAATTTGGATAAAAGACATGAGAAGGATACAGTGAGTCTGTGGAGATGAGGGGACTAAGGATAAGATACAATATTAAAATACTGAAAAAGCATTCCATGTAGGCAGAAACTGACTCCTTACCTTGATTTCTCTGTCAACTCAACAGGAATTTCTTGGTTTAAAATTTATTTCCAAACCAATAAAACCAAACTCACTGTCATGGAGTCAATTCCAACTCATAGCAACCCCCATTGGGTTTCCAAGGCAATCAATCTTTATGGAAGTAGATCGCCCATTTTCCTTCTGCAGAGTAGCTGGTGGGTTTGAACTGCTGACCTTCTGGTTAGCAGTCAAATGCCTGAGGTGCTATGCCCCCAGAGCTCTTCATTTATTAAATATTTATTCAGTGAAAACATGAAAGATAAGTCTGTGGTTAAATCTCATGAATATTATTTATGATCTTTAATTTAGGAAAGACTTTTAAGAGCAAGGAAGTTTAGAAAGTGCCTAAAAAACGTATCTACAGAAAATCTGCTCTGAACATTAAATCAACTCTAAAGGGTTTGCCTGACCCTCCATCCATGTGATACTAAGAGAGACAGGGTTTCCTTTCCCTCATAGTGGAGAAAGTTGGTCTTTATCCAGAAAGACTACTGAGATAACACTTCAACCTAGAACTAAAGGATTCAGATGGAATGAACATTAGCCACATTAAGGAAAATTAAAAAGAGCCCAACTAGGGTAGATCTTCAATAATACAAGTTAATATCTGAGCAGAAAGACTTCAGTTCCAGTCCATCCATGGGAATTAATAGTGAGGCAGTAACAGAGGAATACAGGATTTAGGATTACCAGATAAAGCTCTAATAATTATGACTGTTTAAGAAAAATGATCAAGGCCGTCTAAATTTCAGAATACAGCTGAGCTCAGAAGGATAGAGGCCAACTGCTCTTAGTAGTAGATAGACCACAGACTAAATATTTATGGTACCAGTAAGCACAGCAGCAAAATTTCTTCTTCATAATGAGGCAGAGTACCCAAACAAGGGAGCAGATGGTTTTCATTCCTCTCTTTCCAAAAAAAGGTGCAAGAGAAATGTCATCTAGCTGTCAGAAATATGTACTGCACATTATGACCCGAAACATTAGAAAAACAGCAGTTCTCACTACTGCATCTCTCCAGCAGACTCCAATAATCTATACCTTTTCATCTTCAATCAGGTGAACTTTAGCTTGATAAAAAAAATGAGTCCTAAGTTTGGACTGGAACCTTAAACTAAGATTTCCAAGGAACAAGAAGCCAAGACAACTTAGATTTATGATCAAAACTGCTATTTACTACAGAACTTAAGATGTCAACCAACAAAAAAATACTTGAATCTCCTACATTTAACAAGCTTTTTGGCTGAGAGTCAAAATTCTGAGCTATTTAAAAATCAGAAGGCTTGGGTTTAAATCCGTATGTTACATCAATCAAATTATTCTCTTTATAAAAATAAAAGGATTCTTTATTAGAAGGCTTATATAAACATCAAACAACATAAGCAAAACCAAAGCACTTTATGGACTGTAAAGTGCTACACAAATATATTGTTACATGGGTGAAGTACAATAGGTTTCTCTCATATATGGTCTTTCTGGCCTTGGGTTCCTAATTCTGCCTAGACCACAATCTAAGTGTTGAATATGGTCTGTGAGTTCTATGTAGCCACTGCAATGAATTATCAAACCCAAGAAAGAAATAAGAGTGCTGTGGGGAAGATGGCTGGTGTCAGAAATAGTGAAAAAGTTCAAGAGTGGAGGTATGTTTGACCTCCACCTCACAGTAATCAGTTTTGCGCTGATCCTGATTCTCCTATCTTTCCTTAAAGTTAGACCAAGTCAGTCGCCACTAGATTCCAATGTGATTTCTAATGCAAGAACAATGATAAACCCATAGCAAAGTTTAATGTTCAATTACCTAGATCTTCATGAAATTCCAGTTAGCATCCCAAGGTACTTGGCTCCTTCCAAACCCCTCAGTTCCCCCAATCCATGTACTTGTGCACACACTCAACTACAGAATCAATGACTCTCAACGAGGAAATCAATGTGGTTTTAGTTGAAGACAAACACTGGTTCTGTATTCCTTAGTCTGTACTTGGCCTATTCCTTCCTCTTTTACTCCAGAGGAAGGAATCTGGAAGGGACCTGGCAGAAACGAGAGCCAGAATCCAGTCCTCGGCAGTAACACCCAGAAAATAACCTCTTCTGTATGCAAGCAATCACTGGGTAAGATTAAGCATAGAGAGAAAAGTAGGTAAGTAATTTCAAGGCAGAGAGTAAGTTTGGTGCTTTCTCATTTTCTAAAAAGTTCTATTTTGCTACCTTTCCTAATTTTATCATGCAGGTCTAGGGCTGCTATACTCTTGCAAAGTACCAAGAATAAGGGTGGGATGACTTCACATAGTGGAATTTTGGTGTCAATTCCTTCATTATCTGCACCAGTAAAACTGAGACTAATCCCAAAAGCACTATACCTGAAGCAGGAAGAAAAGAAGACATTATTGTTCTTGTTGTTGCTAGATGCCATAGAGTATGTTCTGATTCATAGTGACCTTATGTAAACAGAACAAAACACTTCCTGGGCCTGTACCATCCTCACAACCATTGCTATGTTTGAGCCCATTGATATAGCCACTGCATCAATCCATCTTGTTGAGGGTCTTAGTTTTTTTCATTGACCCCTCTAACAAACATGATGCCCTTCTTAAGAGAATGGATCCTCCTGATAATACGTCCAAAGTATGTAAAAGGAAGTCTCACCATCCTCATTTCTCATGAACATTCTGGATATACTTCTTCCAAGACAAATTATTCTGGCAGTCCACAGTACATTCAATATTCTTTGCCAACACAACAATTCAAAAGCAATTCTTCTTTGGTCTTCCTTATTCACTGTCTAGCGTTTGGATGCATATGAGGTCATTTAGAAAACACCACAGTTGGGGTCAGGTGCACCTTAGTCATTAAAATGACATCTCTTTTTTTAGCACTTTAAAGAGGTCTTTTGCAGCAGATCTGCCCAATGCAATATGGCATTTGTTTTTCTTGTAAAACTTTTCATTGTGATTTGGGTGAAAATTTATAGACCAAACATTTTCCATTCAACAGTTCATACGTATTTTGTTTCGTGACACTGATTGTAATCCTTACAATGAATGTAACAGCTCTCTTCTCATTCCTCCCCTTGGTTGCCTTTTCCCTGTGTCCTTCTTTCCCGCCTTCTGAAATTTCTCCCTATGCAAAGGCTGCACTTCTGACCTCCCATGGTTGGTTGTTATAAGGAGTACAACTCCCTGGTGTAATTGTTCACCTCGTAGACCTAGCTATTCTCTGGCTGAAAGTTAAGCCATGGGAAATCGTTTGATTGCCTGACTATTGGTTCAATGGGCATTGATGGTAGATCGAAGTAAAATGAAATTCCTGACAACTTCAATATTTTCGCTATTTATAATAATGTTGCTTTACTGATCCATTTGTGACGATTTTTGTTTTCTTTATGTTGAGGTGTAATCCACACCAAAGGCTAGTCTTTGATTTTCATCAGTAAGTACTTCAAGTCATCTTCACTTTCAGCAAGCAAAATTGTGTCATCTGTATACTGCAGGTTGTTAATGAATCTTCCTCCAAACCTGACGCTATGTTCTTCTTCATATAGTCTAGTTTTTCAGATTATTTCCTCAGCATACAGACTGAATAAGTATGTTGAAAGGATACAACCCTGATGCATGCCTTTCCTGATTTTAAACACACAGTATTCCCTTGTTCTGTTTGAACGACTGTTTTTTGTTTTATGTACAGGTTCCTCATGAGCACAATTAAGTGTTCTGGAATTCCCATTACTCATAAATGTTATCCGTAGTTTGTTATGATCCACACAGTCAAATGCCTCTGCAGAGTTAATAAAACAGAGATAAATATCTTTCTGGTGTTATCTGCTTTCAGCCAAGAACCATCTGACATCAGCAATTATGTCCCTTGTTCCACATTCTTTTCTGAATCCAGCTTGAAATTCTGGCAATTTCCCGTCAGTATACTGTTGCAACTACTTTTGAATTATATTCAGCAAAAATTTCTTGTGTGTGATATAAATGATAATGTTAAATAATTTCCATATTCTGTTTGATCACTTTTCTTTTGAATTGGCACAAATATGGATCTCTTCCAGTTTGCTGGGCAAATCTGTTGCCATAGACAAGTGAGCATTCCCAGTGCTGCAGCTAGTTATCGAAACACCTCAATTGGTATTCCATCAATTCCTTCACTGCAGCTTAGACTTCTTCGCGGTGTGTGATCATATGCTTCCTCCTAAAATGGCTGAACGTTGATGTCAACTCAAGGTGTGAATTTTTCTTCAGCTCTTTCAGCTTAAGAAATAGCAAGTGTGTTCTTCCCTTTTGGTTCTCTAACTTCAGGTCTCTGCACATTTCATTACAATACTTTACTCTGTCTTCTAAAGCTGCCCTTTGAACTCTTCTGTTTAGCTCATTTACTTCATCGTTTTTTCATTCACTTTATTTTTTTCCAAAGAGAAAACCAATGGGGATATATTTATTAATGTGCCATTTTAATATTATGCACCTTAATCTTCTGACTCTTTCTTGTCTGTACCTCTTGTGCACCTCTCCATGTCATCCTTTTCCTTCGTGTGCTGGTCACTCACTTTTGGTATACTGCCTTTCCTTTCACTCAAATAATACATATCTTTTACCTATGTAGCAAATTTCCCTTCCCTCTTGTTGCATCCCTGGTATTCAACAAAGAAACTTTTCTTCCATGAGAAAACCTTTCCTTGACTTTTTTTTTTTTTT
>NW_006921877.1:2144575-2145571 GCF_000298275.1 Orycteropus afer afer
TGATGTCCCCTGCGACTATGGTCCCAAGCCCACCTTTCCTTGACTTTTAACAATAATGGACTTATACAATATTTGCTCTTCTGGGACTAACTACTTCACTTAACATAATGTCCACACCTACTTGGTGTGGTTATAGGATCATTCCCTGGAGAAAGATACTATGCTTGGTAAAGTAGAGGGTAAGTGAAAAAGGGGAAGACCCCCAACAAAAAAGATTGACACAATGGCGGCAGCAATGGGCTCAAGGATAGCAAAGATTATGTGGATGGCGCAGGACCAGGCAGTGTTTTGTTCTATTGTACACAGGACTGCTGTGAGTTGGAGCCAGCTCATCAGCATCTAACAACAACCTCCTCCAAGTTCATCCATGTTACTAGGTGTTTCACAGATTTTTCATTCCTCTTCTTCATTCTTCATTATTCTTTAGTGTTGCATTCTTTGCACACATACATACAGTGTTTATGTATCATAGTTTGGTTATCTACTCATCCTTTGATGGCACTTAGGTTGTTTCCATCTCTTTCTTACTGTGACTAGTGCTGCAATGAACACGGGTGCACATCTAACTGTGTCCCAGCTGCCACTCCTTTAGGAAATATATCTAGTAGTGGAATTGGAATGAGCTCTGGTGGCAGGGTGTCTAAGGTATTTGACTGCTAATCAAAAGGTTGGTGGTTCAAACCCACTAGCTTCTCCATGGAAGGAAGATGGGGCAATCCACTTCTGTAAAGATTTATCACCCTGGAAACCCAAATGGGATCACTATAAGTAGGAATAGCATCGATGGTGGCGAGTTTGATTTTTTTGTTTAATGGCTAATGATAACGAGCACCTTTTCATGTATGTGTTGGCCATGTGAGTATCTTCTTTGCTCAAGTGTCTGTTCATGTCTTCTGCCAGATTTTACTTGAATAGTTTGTTTTGATATTGAGGTGTTAGAAGTTTCCTATAAATATAAGAGATAAGTCAGTCCTTTGTCAAATATGTCATTGCTGC
>NW_006921877.1:2145671-2148467 GCF_000298275.1 Orycteropus afer afer
CCCCCCCAAATCTGTAGATTCTCTTTTGGAGAAGTCTTTAGATATGGATCAGAATATAATTTTTAGAAGGTTCCAGGCACCTAATTTATCTTCTTTTGTTTGTGCATTTTTAGATCTGTCTGCTAGTCTGTTTATGCTATTTATTAGGGACCCTAAGTTTTCCCTGATTTTGTCTTCCATGAACTTTATACTTTAGGTATTCTTCCCTTTGCTTTACCTACTTCACATTCAAAAGCAACTTTCAGAGTCTCTTTTGACATCCATTTTTTTTTTAAACATCCAATTTTATCTTCTCTTTCTTTTTTGTCTTTTAATGACCTTTTGCTTTCTTCATATGGGATGTCCTTGATGTCATCCCACAGCTCATCTGTTTCTTGGTCTTTAATATACAATCATCAAATCTATTCTTTTTAAGTTTTCTTGTGACTTGGGTGAAAGTTTACAGAGGAAATTCATTTTCCATACAGTAATTCATACATTTTGTTTCATGACATTGACTGCGATTTCCCACAACGTAACAGTTCTCACCCCACTTCCTCCCTATAGTTATCTCTTTCCCGTGTCCTTCTTTCGTATGCATTCCTGTGCTCCCCTAAGGTATCTCCCTGTGCAAATACTGCCCTTCTGTTCTCCCATGATTGATCATTCTAAGGAGTGTATCTACCTAATATAAATGTTTGCTCTATATGCCTGTCTATTGTTTGGCTGGAAGCCATAGGAATGAGTTCAATTCCAGACCTGAAGGGTAACTAGGGGCCATACATAGTTTTGGGGGTCTCACCAGGCTCTATCAGTCCAATAAACCTGGTCTTTTCTATGAATTTTAGTTTAGTTCCACATTATTCTCCCACTCTATCCAGGATCTCCAGCACTGATCCCTTTCTAAGTGGTTTACAGTGGTACCCAAGCACCATCTAGTTCTTCTGGTTTCATGGTCATATAGGCTGAGGTTTACATGGTCCACTAGTCCCTTGGACTGTTTCCATGCATCTTTGGTTTTCTTCATTCTTCTTTGCTCTGGACAAGGAGACCCACTGTTGCATCTAGATGGACATTTGCAAGCTTTTAAGACCCCAGTCACTACTCACCAAAGTAGGATGTAGCACAATATTCTTGTGTAGTATGGCATATGCCAATTGAGCTTGATGTCCCCTTTGACCATGGTTCCAAGCCCACAGGTCCAACTACTTACTCCTTCAAGGTAGTTGGCTGTGTCTAAGAAGTTATCATAACTTTGCCTCTTGTTAGCTGTATTACATACATGGACATTCTTTACAACACATACAAATATGTCTGGAGAAGTATCACCTGCCAACCTCATATATAATCATGGATATACTCCCTTTTGCCTAGACATACCTGATCATTCAGCCTGCCTATCCATCTATTTATACCTGTAGATTAATGTTTCTTATCTCTGATAATGCAGTATTGTATATGTAAAAGGGTTTATCTTTGTTGTCTGTACCTCTTGTGTACCTCTCTGTATCTTCCTTTCCCTTAGTGTTACTGTTGGTCACTCGCTTTTGGTATATGCCTTTCCCTTCACCCAAATCAATACTTGTCTCTGCCTATCGAGCAATATTCCCTCCCCTCCCCTTCCCTCCCATCCCTGGTAACTGACAAAAAAAAGTTTCCTTCCATTTATAAACCTTTCCTTGACTTTTTCCCCCACACACACTTGTATTGTGCTGAAAACACAAGCATTTGCCAACATAATAACTTCCACGTTTATAGGGCCACTGGTGACATTTTTCATGTTGTGCCACCATTATGGCTATCCTTTTCCAAAATATTCTACAATCTAGTAGCATAAACTCAATGCCCCCAAATAAAAGCTTCCCCTTTTCCCCTCCCTGTCCTACCCTAGTAAACACTAATAATCTTGGGTTTATACACACACACACACACACAATGTTGTTATTGTTGTTAGGTGTCATTGAGTCATCTCTGACTTACAGAGACTCTATGGACAGCAGAACAATACATTGCCCGGTCCTGTGTCAGCTTCATGATCCTTGCTATACCTGAGCCCATCGCTATAGACACTGTGTCAATCCATCTCATTGAGGGCCTTTCCCTTCTTTGTTAACCCTCTACTTTCCCAAGCATGATATCATTCTCCAGGGAGTGGTTCCTTCTGACAACATGACCAAACTAGGTGAGACAAAGTCTGGCCATTCTTGCTTCCATGGAGCATTCCATGGAGCATTCTGGCCTCACTTCTTCCATGACAGATTTGTTAGTCCTTTTAGCAGACCATGGTACTCTTAGCATTCTCCAATACCACAACTCAAAAGCATCAACACTTCTTCAGTCTTTCTTATTCACTGTCCAGCTCTCACATACATATGAGGTGACTGAAAATACCGTGGTTGGCTTAGGTGCACCTTAGTCTTCAAGGAGACATCTTTGCTCTTCATCACTTGAAAGAGGTCTTTTGCAACAGACTTGTCCAATACAATAGGTCATCTGATGTCTTGACTGCCGCTTCCATTGGTGTTGATCATAGAACCAAGTAATATGAAGTCCTTGACAACGTCAATCTTTTCTCCATTTATCATGCTGCTGCTTATAGGTCCAGTTTTGAGAATTTCTGTTTTCTTTATATTGAGGTGTAATCCAGACTGCAGACTGTAGTCTGTAATCTTCATCAGA
Source organism: Orycteropus afer afer (assembly GCF_000298275.1). NCBI lineage: Eukaryota > Metazoa > Chordata > Mammalia > Tubulidentata > Orycteropodidae > Orycteropus > Orycteropus afer. Next base: position 2,148,330 of record NW_006921877.1, read on the forward strand.
AAGTGCTTCAAGTCATCCTCACTTTTGCAAGCAAAATTGTGTCATCTCAAGGGACTTATCTCTAGAATTTATAGAACACTCCAACACCTCAATAACAAAAAGACAAACAATCCAATTAAAAAATGGGCAGAAGACATG
>NW_006921877.1:2151997-2160349 GCF_000298275.1 Orycteropus afer afer
ATCCTACTTCCGTAGTGATACTGCCTTGGAAACCCAAGGAGGGGTCGCTATGAGTCAGGGCTGACTCGACGGCACATAACAACAACAACAACAATAGCTAATGATCGTGAACAATTTTTCATGTGCTTGTTGACAGCCTAAATATCTTCTTTGGTGAAGTGTCTATTCATGTCTTCCGCCCATTTTTAAATTGGATTGTCTGCCTTTTTGATGGTGAGGTGTTGGAGTTTTTTATAAATTTTAGAGATATGTCTCTTGTCAGATTATGTCGTTTCTGAGTATTTTTTCCTAATCTGTAGGTTCTCTTTTTACTCTTTGGGGAAGTCTTTTGATGCACATAAAAATTTAATTTTCAGAAGGTTCCAATCATCTAGTTTATCTTCTGCTGTTTGTGCATTGTGAGTTATGCTTTATAGTCTATCTATGCCATAAATTAGAGCCCTAAGTTTACCCCTATTTTTCAATTGATAAACTTTATAGTTTTAGGTTTCATATTTAAGTATTTGATCCATTTGGATTTAGTTTTTGTGTATGGTGTGAGGTATGGATCTTGTTTCATTTTTCTGTAAATGGATAACCAGTTTTGCCAGCATCATTTGTTAAAGAGACTATTTCTTCCCAATGCATCAAAATCTGTTCTTGAGATGTTCTCTAAATTCAGGTGGAATATACTCAAGGTTGTACTTTGGCTCTCGTTGACTTGTTTTAATTTTCTTCAGCTTCAATTTGAATTCGCATATGAGCACTTGACAGTCTGTTCTGAAGCTGGCTGACCCCTGGCCTTGTTCTGACTGATGCTATTGAGCTTCTCCATCATCTCATTCCACAGTTGTAGTCAATTTGATTCCTGTGTATTCCACCTCACAAGGTTTATGTGTATAGTTGCCATGTATGTTGTTGAAAAAAGATGTTTACAATAATAAGCTCTTGGTCTTGCAAAATTCTATCATGAGATTTCCAGCACTGTTGTGATCACTAAGGCCATATTTTCTAACTATCAATAATTCTTTTTTGTTTCCAACTTTTGTATACCAATCATTAATAATTATCAATGCATCTTGATTGCATGTCTGATCAATTTCAGACTGCAGAAATTGGTTAAATCTTCAATTACTTCATCTTTGGCATTAGTGTGGTTAGTGTGTAAATTTGAACAAGTCATACTAACTGGTCTTCCCTGCAGGCATATGGCTATTATCCTATCACTGACAGTGTTGTATTTCATGATAGATTTTGAAATTTTTTTTTTTTTATGATGAACGCAACACCGTTCCTCTTCAACTTGTCATTCCTGGCACAGCACACCATATGATCTGAAATGGCCAATATGAGTGCATTTCACCTCAGTAAAGTCTAGGACACTGATCTTGATGTGTTCTATTTCATTTTTGATGACTGGTGTGTAAGTAATTTAACACTCAGACCAAAAGACATAGGGAGTAGGAGAAATAACACCCAAGACTTAATCTCTTCTTGGCCTGAAGTTTTGCCCCTAGTTCACAGATCAAAAGTCCAAGCTATTACAGGAAGAAAAAATAAAATAAAATTTGGAAAACCTGGAATTTGACCAATTCTTGCTGTAACACCCTGCTTGGTCCAGGAACTCAATGAAGAATAGAGTGGCAATACTGGGAACCAAGTATCAAAGTGTCATCTAAGAACTGACGACCTGCACTGGGCTTGACAGCTTAGGACCACAGTCTCAGAAGAAATCTAGATCCATTGGAATAAAATAATCCATAAACAGTATGTTGTACATCTTACTTTAGTGAGTAGCAACTAGAGTTTTAAAAGCTTGCAAGTGACCATCTAAGATATTGACTACTGGTCTCTTCCTGTCTGGAACAAAGAAGAGGAAAGAAAATCAAAGACTCAATGAAACAATTAGTCCAAAGGACTAATGGATCACATGAACCACAGCCAACAGTGTCACAGACCAGAACTAGATGGTGCCAAGCTACCACTACCAACCACTCTGATTGGGATCACAACAGAAGGTCCTGGACAGAGTGGGAGAAAAATGCAGAACAAAATTCAAACTCACAAAAAAGACCACTTACTCATCTGATAGAGACTGGTGGAACCCCCAAAACTATGACCTTCAGACACCCTTCAACCTGGAACTGAACCTACTCCCAGAGATCACCTTTCAGTCAAATAGAAAACCAAAATCAAACCCACTGTCATGAAGTCAATTGACTTACAGCAACACTATGTTGTTGTCGTTGTTGTTATTTGCCGTCTAGTCAGCCCTGACTCATAGCGACCCCTCCTTGGGTTTCCGAGGCAGTATCACTACGGAAGTAGGATTGCCCAACCTTCCTTCCGAGGAGTGGCTGGTGGGTTTGAACCGCCAGCCTTTTGGTTAGCAGTCAAGTGCCTTAGGCACTATGCTACCAGAGCTCCCACAGCAACACTATAAGGACAGAGTAAACTGTCCCATAGGATCTCTAAGTCTGTAAATTGGAAGTAAACTGCCTCATCTTTCTCACATGAAGTAGCTTGTGTTCCAAACACCAACCTTTTAATTAGCAGCCTAATAATTAATAATGCCTTAATGATGGTGCCACCAGAGCGCCTTTCAAACAACAGACACACATCCCTAAAGCAACTACTCAGCTGCTTGTGGCATATTCCACCATGGAAGTGATTACCAGTCTCATCATGGGGAATAACTACCACCAGCTGTCCAGCCAAGTTGGCATACAACTTTAACTACAACAGAAAGGAAGCAAAATAGGAGATCCTGGATAAAGTGGGAGAAAAATGTGGAACAAAATTCAAAATTATTATTAAAAAATAAAAAAAGACTAAGCTTACTGGTCTGATAGAGACTGGTGAAACCTCTGAGACTGTGGCTGCTCATGAAGGCTGGAATTGAACTCATTTCCATAGCTTCCAGCCAAACAATAGACAGGTGTATAAGTGGAACATTTACACCAGGTAGATACATTCTTTAAAAAAAGTCAAGCATGGGAGACCAGAAAGGAGTATTTACATAGGGAGACAGCTCAGAGGGCAGGAATGCATAGAAAAGAAGGTCATAGGGAAAGGGTAACCAGAGGGAGGAAGTGGGAAGATATCTGCTAAATTATGGGGATTGCATTCAGTGTCGTGAAACAAAATGTGTGACCTGTTGTATGGAAAACGAATTTGCTCTGTAAACTTTCACTCAAATCACAATTTAAAAAAAAGAAAGAATAATCTTGTCCAGTCCATAGAGGTGAATCTAATTTTCCTAAAGCATTGTCTAAATTTGCATTAACAATTTAATGATTTTGTATGTGCTGTTAAGAATGTCTGGATATATAGTAGAGCTGACAAGGGACAAGACTGTGGTCGCTTCTTGGCCATAGCCAGCAACTCAGAGGGAGTGAGTAGTGGGACCTGTGGGCTCAGGACCATGGTCGCAGGGGATGTCAAGCTCAACTGGCATAACATACACACAAAAGCACTGTTCTACATCCTATTTGGTGAGGAGTAACTGCGGTCTTAAAAGCTTACAAATGGCCACATAGATGCAAAAATGGGTCTCTCCTTGTCCAGAGAAAAAAAGAATGAAGAAAACCAAAGAGATATGGAAACAACAGTCCAAGTGACTAGTAGACCATGCACTCCTCAGCCTATATGACCATAAGACCAGAAGAACTAGCTGGTGCCCAGCTACCACTTTCAACCACTCAGAGGGGGATCAGTGCAGGGGATTCTGGATAGAGAGGGAAAACAATGTGGAACAAAACTCAAAATCATTAAAAAAAAAAAAAAGACCAGGTCTGTTGGTCTGATAGAGCCTGGTAAGACCCCTAAGACTATGCTATGGCCCCTAGTTACCCTTCAGGTCTAGAGGTGAACTCATTCCTGTGGCTTCCAAACAAAGAGATAGACAGATATATGGGGTCAATATTTACATCAAGCACATATATTCCTTGGAGTGATTAATCATGGGAGAAAAGAAGGGCAGTATTTGCACAGGGAGACAGTTTGGGGGGTGGGAGTGCATGTGAGGGAAGGATACATGGAAGAAGTAACTACAGGGAAGAAGTGGGAAGAGAGTGGTTACATTGTGAGGAATTGCAGTCAATGTTATGAGACAAAATGTGTATGAACTGCCATATGGAAAATAAATTTGCTCTTTAAACTTTCACCCAAATCATAATAGAAATAAAATAAATAAATAGTAAAATAAAACTAAGGTCATGAAACAAAACAGACGTAAATTGTTGAATGAGAAACTAATTGGCTCTGTCAACTTTCACCCAAGTCACAAAAAAATGGTAAAAAAAAAAAAAAAAACTTGTCCCAAAGTTCTGCCAGTGAGAAACTGCCTAATGAAGAAGTTCCTAAGACTAAAGAGTCACCAGCATTGCACCTGTTTATCTCATGATCAAGGCTTCTTCTAGCAGCATTGCAGCTGTTTATCATATGATCAAGGCTTCTTCTAGAAGTACCTAAGCATTTTATAACTGTGGGAGATAATACCAAAGAAGAAAAGGAGAAGAGCAAAGGAAAAGAAAAAAGAAAAAGAATTCAGCAGGGCAACACTTCTTTTGGTAATGCCAATTTAGACAATGCTTAAGGAATATTAGATTCACCTCTATGGACTGGACAAGATTATTCTTTCTTTTTTTTAAATTGTGATTTGAGTGAAAGTTTACAGAGCAAATTCGTTTTCCATACAACAGGTCACACATTTTGTTTCACGACACTGAGTACAATCCCCATAATTTAGCAGATATCTTCCCACTTCCTCCCTCTGGTTACCCTTTCCCTGTGCCCTTCTTTTCTATGCATTCCTGCCCTCTGAGCTGTCTCCCTATGTAAATACTCCTTTCTGGTCTCCCATGCTTGACTTTTTTTAAAGAATGTATCTACCTGGTGTAAATGTTCCACTTATACACCTGTCTATTGTTTGGCTGGAAGCTATGGAAATGAGTTCAATTCCAGCCTTCATGAGCAGCCACAGTCTCAGAGGTTTCACCAGTCTCTATCAGACCAGTAAGCTTAGTCTTTTTTTTTTTTAAATAATAATTTTGAATTTTGTTCCACATTTTTCTCCCACTTTATCCAGGATTTCTTATTTTGCTTCCTTTCTGTTGTAGTTAAAGTGTCCACTTGGCTGGGCAGCTGGTGGTAGTTACTCCCTATGATGAAACTGGTAATCACTTCCATGGTGAGATATGCCACAAGCAGCTGAGTAGTTGCTTTAGGGATGTGGTCTGCTTTCTGTATATAAGCAGCAGCTTTGGCAGTGGTCTCTAACTTTTGGCACACTTGAATCCTGCATGTAACCGAGTCTTTATTCAGCAGCCTGCTATGCTCTGCTGATCCTGGGACTTCTAATGGACTTGAATCAATGGCCTGCCATGTGGTTTGGTAATATTGGGACTGTGCCATTTTACTATGTCGACCTTGGGCTTGTTTGCCTCAGCAGCCAGTAGCTGCATGAGTGAAGAGATGCCTCCAGCTTCAGTGGACCAGAAGCAAGAGGCAGAGCTGAAGCCCAATTCAAGGAGCTTTCACCTCGTCCCTAAAGCCTGGCACTTGGAACTCAGACTTCTAGCCTCTAAAATGGTAATAAACTCCTGTTAAAGCCATCTCATTTGTGGTATTTTCTGTTAAAGCGCCACTAGAAGTAACCAAAACACTTTCTGAGTGTCTGACAGTGGTACCCAGCACCATCTAGTTCTTCTGGTCTCAGGGTCATGTAGGCTGAGGTTCTCATGGTCCACTAGTCCCTTGGACTAATGGTTTCCATGTGTCTTTGGTTTTCTTCATTTGTCTTTGCTCCAGATGAGGGGACACAACTGTTGCATCTCAGATGGCGCTAGCAAGCTTTTAAGATCTGAGTTGCTACTCATCAAAGTAGGACGTAGAACAATGTTTTGTGTAGTACCTTATGTCAATTGAGCTTGATGTCCCCAGCAACCACCGTCCCAAGCCTGTGGGCCCAGTGACTCACTCCCCCAGGGTGTCTGGCTGTGGCTAAGAAGGTATCACAACTTTGCCCCATAAGTTGTACTATACATATGGACATTCTTCTTCTTTTTTTTTTTTAAGTGACATGTGTCAATGCTTTTTTTTTTTTTTTGCAGTGTTCCCTCCCCTCTCCTCCCACCCCTGGCAACCAACAAAGAAAGTTTCCCTCCATATATAAACCTTTCCTTGACCCTCCACAACAGCGAACTAATATTGTATTTGTCCTTCTGTGATTGACTTATTTCACTCAGCATAATGTACTCCAAGTTCAATATATTATGCAGTGTTCATATGGACATTGTTAAAACACATATATGTATGTGTGTAAAAATATCGTTTGCCAAACTTATATATGGTCAAGGGTATATTCCTTTTGCCTAGACTTATCTGATCCTTTAGCCTGTCTACCTCAGTATCCACCCATAGATTAATATTGTTATTATTGATAATGCATTATTGTATATGGAAAAGTTTTCATCTACAAGCACAAGTCTCTACCTCTTGTGCACCTCTGTGTCTTCCTCTTCCTTAATAACATTCTGTTGGTCACTTGATTTTAGTATATTCCCTTTCCCTTCACCCTAAACAACACCTTTCTCTTCCTCATCCAGCAGTGTCACCTTCCCTCCCCTCCTATTCCTGGTAACCAACAAAGAAACTTTCCTTCCATATGTAAACCTTTCCTTTTTACCACAGTGTACTAATACAATATTTCTCCTTCTGTAATTGACTTATTTCACTAGTATAATGTCCTCTAAGATCATCCATGTTATGAGGTGTTTTGCTGATTTGACCTTATTCTTTAGTGTTGCATAGTAGTCCACTGTGTATATGTACTGTAGTTTGGTTATCCATTCCTCCACAGATGGGCATTTAGGTTGTTTCCATGTCTTTGCTATTGCGAATAGTGCTGTGGTGAACATGGGTGTGCATATATCTATTTGTATCCTGGCTCTCGCTTCTTTAAGATATATACCTAGTAATAAGATTGCTGGATCAAACAGTATTTCTATTTTTAACTTTTTAAGGAATTGCCGTATCTATTTCCACAGTGGTTTTATCATTTTATAGTCCCACCAGTAGTATATGAGAGTCCCAATCTGTCTTGTTGAACTCTGCTATCAAAGCTGGGGTGAAATGTTATCTTATTGTTGTTTTGATTTGCATCTCTCTAATGATTTGCATCTCTCTAATGGCTAACATTTCCTCACGTTGGCTACCTGAGTATCTTCTTCAGTGACATGTCTGTTCATGTCTTCTGACCGTTTTTTAATTGGATTGTTTGTCTTTTTGATGGTGAGGTGTTGGAGTTTTCTATAAATTTTAGAGGTTAAGTCCCTTGTCAGATATGTCATTGCCAAATATTTTTTCCCAATCTGTAAGCTGTCTTTTCACTCTTTTGGAGAAGTCTTTTGACGCACATAAGTGTTTAAGTTTTAGAAAGTCCCAACCATCTAGTTTATTTTCTGCTGTTTGTGCATTTTCACTTATGTTTTGTATTCTATTGATGCCATATATTAAGGCCCTTAAGTTTGCCCCTTTTTTCTTTGATGAACTTTATAATTTTAGGTTTTACATTTAAGTTTTTTATCCATCTGGAGTTAGTTTTTATGTATGGTATGAGGTATGGATCTTGTTTCATTTTTCTGCAAATGGACATTCAGTTTTGCCAGAACCATTTTTGTTAAAGAGACTGTCTCTTCGCCATTTAATGGATTTCAGCCAACTGTCAAAGATCAGCTGACCATGGTTGGATCAATCTATTTCTAGGTTTTCAATTCTGTTCCACTGGTCTATGTGTCTGTTGTTGTACCAATATCAGGCTATTTTGACTACTGTGGCTGAATAACAGGTTTTGAGATCAGGGAGTATGAGACCTCCTACTTCATTCTTCTTCTTCAGTAGTGGTTTGCTTATCTAGGCTCTTTTTCCTTTCCATATAAAATTAGTGAATGGTTTTTCCATGTCCTTAAAGAATATTGATGGAATCTGGGTCACATATAGATTGCCTTGGGTAGTAGTGACATTTTCACAATGTTCAGTCTTCTGATCCATGAGAGTGGTATTCTTCTATTTCTATATATCTCTTACAGTTTCCTGAAGTAGTGTTTTATAGTTCTTTGTGTAGGTCTTTTGTGTCCCTAGTTAGATTTATTGCCAAGTATTTTATCTTTTTTTGGTAACTACTGTAAATGGTGTTGATTTTATTTCCCTTTCAGAGACCTCTTAGCTAGTATAGAAGAATCCACCTGATTTTTTTTTTTCTTTCTTTTTTGTTTTTTATTAGGATTTGGGTGAAGATTTACAGAGTAAATTCACTTTTCATACAGCAGTTCACATATACTTTGTCTCATGTCATTGACCAAAATTTACAAT
>NW_006921877.1:2161619-2168732 GCF_000298275.1 Orycteropus afer afer
TATCCATTCCTCAGTTGTTGGACATCTAGGTTGTTTCCAAGTTTTGGCTATTGTAAATAGTGCTGCGATGAACATCGGCATGCATATATCTGTTCTTGTTATGGCTCTCACTTCTTTAGGGTATATACCTAGTAATGGGATGGCTGGGTCAAATAAGAATCCACCTGATTTTTGTATGTTGTTCTCGTATCCTACCACTATGTTAAATCTCTCAATTAGTTCCAATGGTTTTCTTGCTTAGTCTCTGGGATTTTCTTGTATAGGATCATATTATCTGCAAATTGGGATAGTTTCACTTCTTCCTTACCAATATGAATGCCTTTTATTTCCCTTTTTTTTTTTGCCTTATTGCCCTGGCTAGGACTTCTAATACAATGCTGAATAGAAGTAATGATACAGGACATCCTTGTCTGGTTCCTGTTTGCAAAGGGAATGCTTTCAGTCTCTCTCCACTGAGAATAATGTTGGCTGATTTTGCATATATGCCCTTTATTATGTTGAGGAATTTCCCTTCTATTTCTATTTTGCTGAGACTTTTTTTCAGGAATAGGTGTTGGATTTTATAAAATGCCTTTTCTGCATCAATTGATATGATCATGTGGTTCTTTTCCTTTGTTTTACTTATGTGATAGATTACATTGATTTGTTTTCCTAATGTTGAACCATGCTTGCATACTTGGTATGAATTCCATTTGGTTATATTATTTTTTGATATGTTGTTCAAGTCTATTGACTAGGATTTTGTTGAAGATTTTTGCAACTATATTCATGAGGAATACTGGTCTGTAGTTTTCCTTTCTAGTAGTGTCTTTGCCTGGTTTTGGTATTAAGGTTATGCTTGCTTCATAAAATGAGTTAGGGAGGATTCAATCCTTTTCTATGCTTTGGAATAGTTTGAGTAGGACTGGTGTCAGCTCTTCTCTGAATGTTTGGCAGAATTCTCCAGTGAAATCGTCTGGGCCAGGACTTTTTTTTTGTTGGTAGTTTTTTTATGACCTGTTCAATTTCTTCTTTTGTTATGGGTCTTTTCAAATTTTCTACCTCAGTCTGTGTTAGTTTAGGTAACTGGTATATTTTTAGAAATCTGTCCTTTTCTTCTAGGTTTTCAAATTTGTTGGAAGACCAGAATATTTAACAGAAAACTTGTTTTCTACCATCTTTGTGAAAAATACTCTCTGGAAAGTGTATTGTCATCCCCTCAATAACAAAAAAAGACAAATAATCCAATTAAAAAATGGACAGAAGACATGAATAGACACTTCACCAAAAAGGATATTCACGTGGCCAATTAACATATGAAGAAATGCTCATGATCATTACCATTAGAGAGATGCAAATCAAAACAACAACAAGATACCATCTTGCTCCAGCATTAGCAGCAAAGTTCAACAAGACAAAAAATAACAAATGCTGGCAAGGATGTAGAGAGATTGGGACTCTCATACACTGCTGGTGGGACTGTAAAATGGTACAACCACTGTGGAAAGCAGTATGGCGAGTCCTTAAAAAGTTGGAATTAGAAATACCATTTGGCCCAACCATTTCATTACTAGGTATATAGCCTAAAGAAATGAGAACCAGGTGGCAGTCACTGCTTGCTCACAGCCAGTTACCCAGAGGGACTGAGTAGTTGAATCTGTGGGCATGGGACCATAGTTGCAGGGGACATCAAGCTCAATTGGTACAACATACTACACAAAACAGTATTCCACCTCCTACTTTGGCGAGTAGCAACTGGGATCTTAAAAGCTTGCAAGCAGCCATCTAGATGCAACGATGGGTCTCTCCTTGTCCAGAGCAAAGAAGAATGAAGAAAACCAAAAATTCATGGATACTATCAGTCCTAGTGACTGGTACACCATCCCATCTGCAGCCTATACGACTACGAGACCAGAAGAACTAGATGGTGCCCGGCTACCAATGTCAACCACTTGGAAGGGGATCTATATAGGAGATCCTGGATAGAGAGGGAGAACAATGTGGAGAAAACTCAAAATCATTTGGAGACAAAAAGGGGGGGTTGCTAGTCCGATAGAGCCTGGTGGAACCACTGAAACTATGGCTCCTAGCTGCCGTTCAGGTCTGGAACTGAACCCACACCTGTGGCTTCCAGCTAAGCAAAAGACAGGCATAGGAGTTGAACATTTACCTGAGGTAGAAACAATCCTTGGAAAGACCAATCATGGGAGAAAGAAGGGCTGTTTTTGCACAGGGAGACAGCTCAGGGGGCAGGGGTGCATGGAAGGATGGACACAGGGAAGAGGTGACCGTTGGGAGGAAGTGGGAGGGGAGCTATTGTATTGCGGTGAATTGTGGTCAATGTCATGAGACAAAGTGTATGTGAAGTGCTGTATGAAGAGTGAATTTGCTCTGTAAATTTGCACCCAAATCACAATTTAAAAAAAAATATAATAGTCATCCTGTAATTTTCTCTTTTTAGATGGTGAAAATATATATTTATTTTAATAAATATAATATATAATATAAATTTTCCCCTGTATATACTATTGACTGTCAGAAGGCTGAATAAATTGTCTTGGAAGAAGTATAGCTAGAACATACTTTAGAAGTGAGAATTGGCAGATTTCATCTCTTGTACTTTGCTCATGTTATCAGGAGACAAGTCCCTAAGGAAGGATATCATGCTTGGTAAAGTATAGGGTCAGTGAAAAAGGGAAGACCTTCAATGAGATAATTTGGCCCATGGCTACAACAATGGGCTTAAGTATACCAAATATCGTGAGGATGGCACAGGGTCAGGCAGTGTTTCATCCTGTTGTACATAGGGTCACTGTGAGTCTAAACCAACTTGAAAGCACCTAACAGCAACAATGTATGTGTGCATGTCTGTGTTATGTGCTGTAGAGTTGATTCTGACAGCAACTCTATATGACACAGTAGAACTGTCCCATAAGGTTTCCCATGATGTAATCTTTACGGGAGCAGACTGCCAAGTCTTTTCTCCCTGGAGTGGCTGGTAGGTTTGAACCGCCACTGACTTTTCAGTTGCCAGTGAGTGCTTTATAGTGCAAAGCAATAATATTAAAATTTATTCTTCTTCAGGGGTAAATCTTTTTCCTAAAGATTTTGGGACCTACCTCTCCCTATCCAAGCCAAGAACTCTTAATGATCATTATTAACATGTCTACATTATCATCAGTCCATAGTGTTGTTGTTGTTATGTGCCGTCGAGTCGGCCCCGACTCATAGCGACCCCTCCTTGGGTTTCCGAGGCAGTATCACTACAGAAGTAGGATTGCCCAACCTCAGTCCATAGTAGGCAATGCTATAAGACAGCAGAGTATATTACCCAAGGGTGGGTTATCCTCATACCCAGCAAATAAGCTGATACCTTGACTATAACTGCTGTAGAGAGAATCCTAGACCAGCTTCTCTTCTTTGGCTCAATTTTAATACACCTCAGCATTAGTTCAATGTTAAAATTATTTCTGCTTTTTTTTCCCCATCACATTTCCACATTCTCTCACTCATCCTTAATGTTAACTATAAGACTAAACTGAAACTGATCCATTTTAAGAAAGGTTACTTCTCTGATCAAAAAATTTGTATTTGTATAGTACTTTAAGAGCTCTGATGGTGTAATGAATAAGGCATTTGGCTGCTAATGAGAAGGTCAACAGTTCAAACCCACCAGCTGCCCCTTGGAAGGAAAATGGGGCAATCTCTATGGCTGTGAGTCTGGTTTAAAGTTTATAAATGTAACTCATTTGACCCTCAAACCAATATTACAAGGAGTGAGAACTATTTTATTTATGCACTTAAGAGACATTATCTACCAAATAAAATTTGAGAAAAAACCATAAAATTCTGTAAAAACACATTTCTAAGACAGGAATCACAAAAGAAGAAATTAACTTCCTAGATGTGATTATGTTAAAACTCCTTTACTCACACACCCAAAGAGAGTCTTTATCTGAAGAAATACATTCTGAAGTATTTACGGATAAGGACTATACTTGCTTTAAAATATTCCAGAGAGTAGAGATGGGGGGATGGGAAAGTATATATGCAACAAGACTGGCAAAATGTTGCTGTTGAGACTAGGTGATGAGCACCTAGAGGTTTATTAATATTCTTTCTACTTTGTACATGTCTAAAATTTTTTATAATAAAAAGTTTGAGGAAAAAGATTTAAGTTTAGAATAGAAAGCAAATCTAGGTAATCAAATCAAACTTCTTCATCTCAGCTGACTTCTGAAAGGTTTTCTCAGTGAAAAGTAAACATTATGGTTGAAGTTCTTATCAGTGAAATTATTTTTATATCCCAGTAATTTCCCAATTCATGCCCACAGTTTGTTTCCTTCATGACTGTGGGACTCCTTTATTAACAAGCCCTATGCCAAAAGGCATTCTAAACAACTAGCTAATGTTCGTTTAATGGAAGCTAAAAAATAAAGCCAAGACAAACAGGCTGCAACAGAAAACAAACAATAATGGTTCAAACTTATTTTTGAATGGGTCAGATGATACAGAACCAACCATGGTGATTTAGAGACTTAGTTCCTCTCCAGAAAGAAGAAAGAACACAAAAGAGTTTAAGAAGCGCAAGTGTGCTCACTTTGGGAGTTTTTTTTTTTTATTATTATTCTGGCAAGGTCATACTCAGGCTGGGTGAAAATCTACAGCTGTTAACAAAAGTTGATTTTTAAACAGACCAAGCTGAGATATTAGCTCCTTTAGCTACAAATGAAGCCTTCTCCCCATTTTTAAGTTAACATATCAATAACCATGGGGGGGGGGTCGTTCACATAGGGCCTTGGAGGATTTTTTTAATCTAACCTTTTTTATAAATAAGAACACAGAGGAACAGAGAGCTTAAGGGATGTACTCAAAATTACAGAGCAAAAGTGACTTAAGACTTAACTATTTCCTCTAAACCACCTATGGTCTTCAATTTCCCGGCCACCTAGAGTCTAGGTAGGGTAAGAAAGGAAACTAGAATGCTATTAACAAATTAAATAAATCTCACCATTGCTAACGGACAACACACTTACTTTCTTTCCCTAAAATAACTCCTTTCCCAAGGGACAAGGAAACATATTTTTCAGTTTCATTGATAAAGGACTAAGATCACAATACTCCTTCAGTCCGCTCAATGAAATTAACAATAACCACACTCCATTCCTCTGGCAACAGTCATTGATGTCACTGGCAAAAATAGTAGGAAAGTACCTTTCACTTCTTTAGAGATTATCCTTGTTCTGAAGCAGACAATCAATGCCAGTATTTTAGAGATACAGAAATTCTTTTGAGTCTGATACTTAAGAGGAGGTTTACAGTTTTGTCAATGTTAAGGTCTTCCCTAGTAGTCAGAAGTACTTTTATGTCTCTGATTGAATTAACAATTTTAAAAGGAAAAAAGGACCTCCATTCCTCTCAGATTAGAATTTTATTTTTGGTGTGTTAAGCACCAAGATTTTCTCTGACTAAAAATAAGGCTTGTGACTATTGAATTTGGACTGCTGAAAAGGACTCACTTCTGATAGGCAAATTTTTGTGTTCATTCCTTTACAGACTTTGGAATTGACAGAAGAATCAGTTATCAATCTTCAGCATAAATTCACATTAAATTTTTTAATATTTTCTGAAAAGAATGATAAGATCAGATGTTTGTTCCTTTTTTAGAGGACTAAGACAGAAGACAAAGTTCCCTTCTGTATTCTCATTCGCCAAGGACTCTTGGTTCAGTAAATACCCATTCAACAACAAATATTTAATTATTAAATTAGTTCACACAACACTTTCAACTTTCACATTAGTGAGGAAATCAGTAGCAGAATAGTAGGCAGAAAAATGTGAATTCTGAAATCAGAGCATCTAGGTTTGAATACTGGATCCACCATTTACTAACTGCGTAACCTTCAACACGTTGGTTAAAACTCTTCTAGGCCTTGGTTATTTCAGCTATAAAATGGCAAAATAATAACATGTACCTCATAAGGTTGTTAGGATAATTAAATGAGATAAACTGTGTATACCACTTAACATAATAAACATTCTATAAATACTAGCAATTATTATTATCATTATTAATTATAAAACTCCTCTATAGGATGGGAAAGGTCAGGAGAAATATGATATGCCAAACAAAGGGAAAAAGAAGAGCTAAGTTTACTCAAACAAAGTTTTAGGAGGATAAAGGTAGTCAAATGATTCACACTATAATTTCAAAGTATGAGAAAAGCTCCTTCCTGTTAAGATAGCATCTTTTTTAAAGGGAGAAGGCAAGGGATAAGGGAGCTGTAGTCAAACAATGCTTGCCAGACAGCCACAGCCTTCTCAGGAGAAGACTGAATGCACTACTGCTACAAAAAGTCTGCAATTGTTACGGGGGAAGAGGAGCTCATGCTTTCTTAAGCACAGATACACATCAGATCTACCTCTCTTACGGCTGACCCCACAGCATAGAAAGTTGAAACCTAAATGAGGAAAAATAGAAAGTTATCATTTACTTCTGGGGGTTCTACCTGCTTACAGCAGAAAAATCCTATTTTTCAAGTACTCTTAAGTATAAAAATAAGAACAGGAACTGGGCTGATCCCTAGTACCATACTGTCAAATGTGAGATGATTTTTTGTAGTTCTAGGAAAATATGCAAAAAATAAGAAAGGAGAAGTTTGACAGAAAAATTCCAGGAGTGGTCACAAAACTTGCACCCTAAACCATTTCATTCTGAAATTTCAGATAGGCAAAAAGTTTCAGGTATAAGACTTCTTTGTATGCAAGATTCCATCCTTTTAAAAAAAGAAAGCACATACATTGTTGAGGCCATTCCACTCTTGGATGGAAATTTGGCAATATTTAACAAAAGCCTTTAAAGTAAATATATATATAATGTGACCCAGCAGTTCACTTCTAGGAATTCATCCTTAGGAAAGGGGAAAAAAAAAAAAAAGGACAAAGATGTATATACCCGGATACTGACTGCAGCAGTGTCTATAATGCTGTGTTGTTGTTATGTGCCGTCAAGTGGGACCCGACTCATAGCGACCCCTCCTTGGTTTTCCAAGGCAGTGTCACTATGGAAGTACATTGCCTATGCTTATGCACAGGGAGAGGGGAGCTCTGGTAGCATAGTGGCTAAAGCACTTG
>NW_006921877.1:2168832-2262881 GCF_000298275.1 Orycteropus afer afer
AAAAAAACCTCAGTTTAAGTGCTATACACTAATGTGGTTTGACCCTACCAGCCACGGTATAGGAGAAAAATGAGACAGTCTGCTTCTATAAAGATTTACAGTCTTGGGAACCCTATGGGGTAGTTCTACTTTGTTCTAAAGGGTTGTTGTGAGTGCCAGTAGCTCAGTGGTAGTGGGTTTAGGTTTTGGTTTTTAGGCTTCACAAGCGTGAAGGGTAACCAAAGGGAGAGTACAATACTATAATGCTTCAAATTGTTGTTTGCTTTGAGACATTACCCAGAGATCACAACCATGCACAATGGTAGGTCTTCATCAAGTAACTATTGATAAGAAAGGAGTCTGACATTAACATACCTGTAATCAAACTGTAGTCCAAGTATACATGAAAAACAAATCAGGAAAACAATGCCATTTACAATAGCTTCCAAAAAGATGAAGTATTTAGGAATGAATCTAACTGGAGACACAAAAGACATATACAAAGAAAACTACAAAATACTAATACAGAAAAACAAAAAGGGATTCTTCCATCAATAAAAGAATATATAATGTTCATGCATATGAAGAATTAATATTGTAAAAATGGCAATACTACCCAAGCAATCTACAGATATTATGCAATCTTAATCTAGAATCCATCATCATTCTTTAAAGAAATGAAAAACAAATCAACAACTATATATGGAAAGGAAAGAGAACCTGGGGAAACAAAGCACTAGTAAAGAATAAAAATGGAGGTAGAGGTTGCATATTCTCTAATCTCAAAACCTACTATACAGCTACAGTATTGAAAACAGTTGGTATTGGTACAATGACAGATGTTAAGACAATTGGAACATAATTGAGAACCCAGAAGTACCTCCATCTACAAATGGACAGCGGATCTTTAACAAAAGTACCATAGCCACTATGCTACCAGAGCTCCCAACTAGATGATTGGGATTGCCTAAAAAATTAAACATGTATGTGCATCAGAAGACTTTCCCAAAAGAGAAAAAAGAGAACCTACAGATTAGGAAGAAGTTTTTTGGCAACAATCTTTTAAAAAAGGGACTAATCTCTGAAATTTATGGAAAACTTCAACATCTCAACAACAAAATGACAAATAATAATAAAAATAATCCAATTAGAAAAGGGGAAGAAGATGTGAACAAACATTTCACCAGAGAATGCATTCAAGGGCCTAACAAACACATGAAGAAATGTTCACAATCTTTAACCATTAGAAAGAAGCAATGAGATATCATCTCACCACAGCAGTAACAGTGAAGGTAAATAAATAAATAGTAATATTAGAAAACAAAAAATGCTAGTGAAGCTCTGGAGAGATAGGAGCCCTTATACAATGCTGGTGGGAGTGTAAAATGTTACATCCAACAACCACTGCAGAAAGCAATATGGCATTTCCTTAAGAAGTTGGAAATAGTATTACTATATGATGCAGCAATCTCACTACTATAAATATATCTTACAGAAATAAGAGCCATGACATGAACATATATATATTCATCATAGCACTAACAATAGAAATCCAAAAAAAAAAAGAAGCACAAACTCACTGGCGATGGAAATAAACTAAGTGCTTATCAACAGATGAATGGATAAACAAACTGTGGTTCATGCACATAATGGAATACTATGCAATGTTAAAGAACAAGGATGAATCTGCAAAACATCTCATAAAGTGGATGTACCTGGAGGACACTGTAGTGAATTAATTACTCAATCAGAAAAGGACAAATATTGTATGAGACCACTACCATAGAAGTAAAAAAAAAAAAAAAAAAAAAAAAGGGGAAGTACATTGCCCAACCTTTCTTCCAAGGAGTGGCTGGTGGGTTTGAACCTTCTGGTGGGTTTGAACCAACCTTCTGGTTAGCAGTCAAGGGCCTTAGGCACTATGCTACCAGAGCTCCTTAGCTATAACTAAAACCTAAGTGAAAACAATATGAAACTGGTAACATAAATCATGGTACAGCCATAAAACAGAATAGTATATAATCTTTATTTTTTATGTATCCATATGGATGTCACAATAAATTGTGAGTTAAAAAAAAAAGTTAAAAAAATTATAGAGTAAGAACTAACTATTTGTAAAACATTTACATAAATTTACATATATTTATATATACAGAAAGGTCCAAAAGATTATATACCAAGCTGTTAAAATATAACTATCTCTAGATAGTGAAATTAGGTTGATTTTTGTAACTTTAAGTTTCTATTTCCATCATCTATACAAATTTTCTATAGCAAATATTTTTAATATATATGTTACACAGAAAAATTAACAACTAAAGAAAAGGGAAACACAGGGATGATTTAACTCTTTGCTTCATAACTCATTTTCCCCAATAAACTACTATTCAACAGTACCACACATACAGACTGCCATCACCATCCCTTCATTACACATTATGCTGCTGCAGAGATAAGTTAGAATAAAAACTGAAAAGAAAATGCCTGGAATACTGCTGACAATCATAAGCTACACATAAACGTGATTCCTATACACTCACATCCTCTTTCTCAACTACATATTGAGATGCCTATATAAAATGAAACAAATCTATACTAGTACATATAAAAGGCCCTCATTGAAAAGGTGTATCTTTCATATCCCCCAGAATATCAATATTCCCCTCCAAAACAGAAACACCAAATTTCAACCTATCTCCTGAATGACAAGACTGAAAAATCTAAAAGACATAGCTGCAGGTCCCAGATACACTAGGGGAAAATGGAAACAAAACTCAAAATCATATTTAAAAAAGACCAGGTTTACTGGTCTGACAAAGATCGGTAAAACCCCCAAGCCTATGGCCCCTTCTCACCCGTAGGGCCTGGAATTAAACTCACTCCCTTGGCTTCCAGCCAAACAATAGACAGGAATATAAAGTGAACATTTATACTAGGTAGGTACACTTCTCAGAACAATCACTTATGGCAGATATCAGAAGGGTACTACTTGCACAGGGAGATAGCTCAGAGGGCAGGAATGCATAAGAAAGGAGGACACAGGAAGGTAACCACAGGAAGGAAATGGGAAGAGAGCTGTGACACTCTTATGGGAACTGCAATCAATGTCATGAAACAAAATGTGTATGAAATGTTGTATAGAAAATGAACTTGCTCTGTAAACTTTCAACCAAATCACAATTTAAAAAAAAAAAATAAGGCCTGGCTTACTGCTTTGATGAAGACTGGTGGAAACCCCAACACTGCCAATGGCCCTTAGACAGCCCCCTCAAGCTGGAAACTGAACTTAACCCCTATGAGTCACCTGGCAACAAAACGATAGGTAGACCTTTAAGATGAACAGTAATATCAGGAAGACACTTGTTTTGGTTACCTAGCATGGCTCTGACAAGAATGTACCACAAATCAGATGGCCTTAACAAACAGGAGTTTATTCTCTCACAGTCTGGAGGCTTTAAGTCCAACTTCAAAGTGGCAGGCTCTAGGGGTTGGGTAAAAGTCCCTCAACCTTGGGCTTCAGCTCTGCCTCCTGCTCCCAGCCCACTGGAGCTGGAGGCTTTCTTCACTCAGACAGCTGCTGGCTGCTGAGGCTGACAAGCCCATGGTTGACAAGTAAAAAGCCACAGTCCCGATGTTACCAAACCACATGGCAGGCCGTTCATTCAAGTCTACTGAGAGTCCCAAGGTCGGCAGAGCACGGCAGGCTGCTGAGCGATGACATGGCTACAAGCAGGGCTCAAGCATGCCATAAGCTAGTGACCATCCCAAGGCTTCTCCTTATACACAGGAAGCAGACCACATCCCAAACGGCAGCTACTCAGCTGCTCACAGTAGATTCCACCATGGAGTTGATTACCAGTCTCATCATGGGGAATACTACATCCAGCTGCCAAGGCAGTCAACCAGGCCCAGTCAAGTTGACAAACAAACTTAACTACCACAGCGGTCATTACAATAGTCAAGCATATGATAGTAACAGGACAGCACTTGCCCAGGGATAGAACTAGGAAGGTGGGAGGGGATTGGAAGGAAAAATGAAGGGAAGGGGTGGATGCAAGGAGGAAGTGGTAAGGATGCTGTTACAGTATGAGGATTGCAGTAAGTGTCACAAAACAGAATGTGTATGGATTGCTGAACAGAAAACCAATTTCCTCTATAAACTTTCACCCAAACTACAATAAAAAGTTAATTAATTAAAAGACAGCCCTTAAATTCTGAAAATAAGTTAGAAAATCTTTACTGTTACTAAGTTAATGAGCCAGCCAAGATAAGTGCCAAATTGAAAACAATCCAGTCAATTCTTGTTAAAATAGAAAGCTGAATCATCTCACTGTGCCACAGAAAATTTTTTATGATTAACTCAGTACCAGTCTTAAGGAAGCACTCCATTTTGGTCCTTGGTCCCACCCTGAATTGTATTTGTGGTGAAAAAGTACTAGAAGGCTGGTTTCTGGCAAGACACCACTGTGACTCTGCTACAATAAGAGCACAAATTTACCTGTTACTACTAAGTCACTGGAGACTAAAAGTCACTATTGAAAAGAAGAAAATGTAAAGGAAGAGAAAAACTATTAATATAATTCTGAAAAGTATGACAAACTCCAGAGGGGGAAATGAGTAGGGCTTTAAAAGAGGAGATAATTGAAACAAATTTTCAGAGTGGAGAGCTTGGAAATAAGAGAGTCCTAGACACCCTACCCCCCTCATGTGTGTGTGGAACAAAACAGAGTTGGCCTTAATACCAGAGCCTCTCCCTGTGCTTTCAGAGCAGAAGCATTTCCGTCAGAAATGAAATGACATCACCTACCAGATGAGAAACTAAGAGGCAGCGTATGACTGCCTCCAATGTTTTAAGTACATATGTAATTTGGGGACGCTAAAGACTGGCCGGATGTGCATTCCTCAGGCAACTAGAGTTTTGCTTGAACAGGTCATAGAAAAAGCAGTCCAGACACCCAGCTCAATAATGACCTATTAACACTACTACATAAATGTGTCTGTAATTCCTATGTAGAGCACAAAGAGATCAGTCTTCTTAGAAGCAAAATTCTAACTCTTAGGGGTCTCTTGGTTGATAAGACTGAGAGCCAAAGGCTTCAAAAGGAAAAAAAGTCTTCACCAAAAATCTGTATGAAGCAATCTCTCTGGTTCTAGTTAACTTGGAATACTGAAAGTCATTCTAACTATACCCTTTTAAGTTGGAGACACAGTATTTTCTCCACATGAAACTACTGAGAAACATGTCTGAAATGTCAGCCTGCCTCCTGAGAAGTATTGCTGAGCATACAACTCTAAAAGATAGTGTTTTAAAAAAATTTGTTCCATCAATAATAATGAGTGAAGCAAGCCAATTTAAGAAGACTAAGCCAATTATGAAAAACAAACTATACCACAGAGAAAAGCTAAATGTTGTTTCTTATCAGATGTGCATTTTTCCCCGGAATCTTCCAGGAAAAAGAAAAAGATGCTCCTATAAACAAAAGCTTGAAATCAGTTTGATCTACCAGTCCTGGGGTCAACTGAGAGTCAACTAAGAGAAGTGTAGCAAAGAATGAGCCACAAATTTACTAAGACTCATCATGATGTCACACAGCTCTAATACACCTTTGCCACTAGTAATAATTTCTCTGTACCTGAGTTTCTTAATTTGGAAAACAAAGGAGTTAAATTAAAGCATCTCTACATTTCCTCCTAGTGATAAACTTAGGGTTCTCAGGTCTCAAATATATAAGCCTTGGCATGAAAACTTAGGTTGAAATTATGAAATAAAGCCAAATCCTTCTTTAAAAGATCTTCTTTAAAAGTCTCCTAGATAAACCAGCCATGGCTAAATGGCAATTGAGATTTCTGACAGAGTGCCACCTTCCAGTTCTACTTCCAAACCTTACTCAATCCATCTTGAAAAAGCAATGAATTCTGCTGGATTAGAATGTATGTATTTCAGCAGGGAAAGCCTAAGTTTAATGAATATCATAATGAGTATTAACTGTCCCCAAAATGCCCTCTCTAGGCAATCAGCCCCCTCAAGAAAATAAGAGATATGGCCAAGTTACTTTGCCAGCAGGCCCCTTTGAGGACGGTGAAACTGATCAGACTTGTTTACCCTACACTGTGCACAAGAAAGCTAATACACTCTAGCTATTTGTTGTTGTTAGTTGCTGTCGACCAGATTCCCAGTAGAACTGCTCCATAAGGTTTTCAAGGCTGTGACCTTTTGGAAGCAGATTGCCAGGCCTGTCTTCTAAAGCCTCTCTGGGTGGGTTTAAACCACCAATCTTTTCACAAGTAGTCGAGTGGATTAACCATTTGTGTCACCAATGAAGAGCTCTGGTAGCATAGTGGCTAAGGCACTTGACAGCTAACCAGAAGGCTGGCGGTTCAAACCCACCAGCCACTCCTCGGAAGGAAGGTTGGGCATTCCTACTTCCGTAGTAATACTGCCTCGGAAACCCAAGGAGGGGTCGCTATGAGTTGGGCGACTCGATGGCAAACAACAACAACAACAATTCTCTCCCCACAACTTCTCCTGACCTTCCCGTAAGCCCAGCCCATCAACATTACTGATCCTCTGGGACAATGCTTGTTGTTGTCGTTATGTGTTGTGGAGTCAGCCCCGACTCATAGCGACCCCTCCTTGGGTTTCCGAGGCAGTATCACTATGGAAGTAGGATTGCCCAACCTTCCTTCCGAGGAGTGGCTGGTGGGTTTGAACCGCCAGCCTTCTGGGTTAGCAGTCAAGTGCTTTAGCCACTATGCTACCAGAGCTCCTGGGATAATGCTTACTCTGGGTTAATTCCATATTGCTCAGTTAAGTACACAAGGTAAATAATGAGATATATCAACTTCCTAGAAAGAAACTGCCCTCTTCATTCTTTTGACACAATCTTTCCCAGATCCCAAAAACATAAGAGACTTTCTAGGAATCAGATGTTTATAAATTAATACATATAGTCAACAGGTATTACAAATAAACAGACTGGAATTTCATAGGAAGGGAAAGAAAAATGATTGGAGACAAAGCTTAAAAACATGAGAGGGTTAGGAAAAAAGTTCACTTCAAAAAGAAAATAGAGACATGAACAAAACAAGGCCAACACACAGTAGAAACTAAACAACACTCTTTTGATGGGAAAGGGTGGAGATAGGAGGTGTAATAGGGGAAACAGGCTAGGAAGGGCTTTCATTTAGGAAACATCATCAATCCAAACACTCTCGGAGTGAGACTGAATGGTGGGCTTGGTTTGGAACACATAAAAAACGGAGATTCCCTCTACCAGGCTATCAGGAAACAGCATACTTCCTGAAGTACACTTTTATCCTTGACTAAGAAAATACAGCCCGTAAAAAAAGAGAAGAAATTGACAATGTTGGTTTTCTTCTTGCTTCCTTTACATCAAAAATACCCCAAAATTCTAGGAAAGAAAATGCCCACCTAAATAACCGTCTTCCTTTACCCAATTCTATCTCTGGTCCAGTGTTACTGCAGTCTTCCACCTTTACAGGCTGTAGTTTCCATTGTATTATCAAAGAAAAACAGGCCAATAAAATATTTAATACCTATTAGGTAGTATATATTTGAACAAAAGTATTAATCAGAAGAGTTTTATTATCAGCCCAGAAGAGCTCACAGAAATTAACAAGCAAACATACTATTTTGATATTCAAAGCTAACTTATAAGTACACAATACTAATTAATATCAGATACTGGATACCTATAAAACTAGTTAATTATACTTGACGCTGGGCTTAAGCAGCCATAGTAGAGATAAGTGGTTAATCAAAAACAATGACATTCTAATGTCAATCCTTAAATAGTTTTTTGGCAGAATCTATCAACAGGACCAAAGAAGTGGCCGGCAAGGGTGGGGGGTGAAGAGAGAAAACAGAAGTCTCTTCTCACTTATAAAGTATCAGCCAAAATGAGAGCTGGTGAGAGTCTGACTACATGACATTCTGATCTATCTTTAAAGCTCCAAATTTCAGCTTCTCATGCAAACAAAGTGGCTTAAGTAACATTACTTTTCACTAATGTGGAAGAACCAAAGGGAAAGAGATCAGCCTTAGAAATGCCTTACACTGTATACAAAAAACACAGACCAAATAAAAACAACCAGAACCCCTATCATTTGGAGTTACCAGATTACAGCATAGTTTACTGATGCGGTACTGCTGGGAAGAACAAAGTGATCTGAATGGACTGATGAGGCTGGCCTTATGATAAAGGTCCCAAGCAAAAATATTTCAATCCTGTGTCCTCTGGGGTTTCCCTTAGCAGTCCAAACAAACAAACAAAAAATAATAATAAATAAGGAATGAAGCTATAAATTACCTGCAAATCATTTGTGCTCATGATAAAATCGTGTAAGTGAAGGGTAACAATTTCAATGTTCTGGTCTGAAGCAGGAGCTGCAGTTTGTGATCATCTAAGGTTTCAAGTGCTTTTCCTTGGGGGAGTCAAACATGATGTTATCATACAGCTCTTCTTTCAGGAAAGCAGTGTTTGCCTTAGCACTCTACCTTTCCTTTCTACCTCCTCCATTAAGTTAAAATCAAGTCTCCAGAACAGAAATTCTTTAATTCTTTCATGGTAGTAAAAAGTGGTTCACTACCTGAATTTCAAACTCTTGACAGAAGTTTAATGGTGAAAAAGGCTCTCTATACACTGGCGTGACAAAAGGTCACACTATTAGCAGTGCCTCATCAGAGCTGATTTTATTATTAAGTGGTGTCATTGTCCAAATGATGAAGATGAAGGAGAAAAGAAGGGAAAAAATAAATTCCTTTTACACACACCAAAAAGCTGAGACTAGATGGCAAACTGCATCACCTTTTATTAACAACGAAGGTGTAAGAATAAGCACATGATGATGGCTGCTGTAAACTGGTATTAATGTATAATTGTCTCCCCCCAAACCCAAATACGGTCATTAACCCAATGGGAAAAGATGTTAAAACATCTCTTAGAGCTTATTATTTGCTATACCTTCTATAACTGACTTGTCAGCATCTTAAAAGACCAGCCCTGACTTGATGGTAAAACAATCTAGACAAGGGTGTAATATTGGAAAAGAAAAACTCATCTAAAGAATCTCCCCTTCTTAATTTGAATGCCAAAAGATTTTGAGCCTGCAAAGGTTATGAGTGGATTCTATAAAACTATGTCAATCTGTCACCTGAACCCTGATATTTGGTTTTATATCTATTTTCAACACTGCCAGAGAAGTTTACCTTTAGAGTTTCACTAAAATTTAAGTGGAGTTCAGGTAAACATCCAAGAATAATAAATTGGTTTTAGGACGGTTAAAACACACACACACTTGGAGTTTCTACAAGCAAGCCTTCTAAGCTTTTAACAATTTCAGAAATCATGAACCATCTCTTATTCCTGCCAACTTCCTAATTTCCTGGTGCCATCTAGAAGCACTCTCCTACAATCAAAAACAAAACTTCTTACTAGCCTTTTTTGTTTGGAATCAAACATTATGTCCTCTTCAAAAACATATCCTCAAAAGGAAAAATCATATTAAATTAAATTCACTAAGCCCACACCTAAATGAACACAGTTACATACACAAAAAAGCCAACACTGGATTTGCATACAATTATCTCATAATGTTTTCAAGCATATTTAAGAACAGAATTTTTTTAAAAAATACAGTTGAATCCAACTGTTTAAATATTTGCCAAAGAAGCAGAGAACAAAGGATGTAAGAAACAAAAGTGAAAAAGGAATTTAAAACTATTTTTAACTTGGACATTTTTACACCTTGACTTCATATATGAACATAACAGAATCAAGGAGCTTTAAAGTCCACTAAAACCTAATCTCTGACTCTCTGGTGAAAATATAGTAATTAAAAAAAAAACTTATATAGTCTATATTATTAACTTCTAGTCCTAGTATCTGGCAGAGAATATAAAAACCTACAAAAGTAACATAATAACATCTAAAAGAGATGATATTAGGACTATCCAAAGTAGGAGTATAGACAGGAGGAGGATGCATCAATAAAAGACAAAAAAAATATTTCATTTTACTCTTAAATCTGTTCACCTGATCAATGCCTCCATGAAACAGAGGCTAAACCAAATTTGGGGGTATAAACTCATGGCTCTTAAGATTAAGATCGTTTCTAACATCATTCTATAATCCTTGGTTCCATTCTGACTTGATAAAAGAAGTTAGCTTAATACAATGGAACATAACTCAACAATAAAGAGAAATGAAGCCCAGATACATTCTACAAAAAGAGTCAACCTTGAAAACACTGAGTGAAGTCAATCACACAAGGACAAATACTGCCTGGTCTCACTTATATGAAACATCTAGAATAGACAAATGCATAGATATCAAAGTGTATTAGGGGTTACCAGGAGTAGGAAAGAGGGAGGAGTTGTTATTAGTTAAGAACACTTGAGTATCTGTTAAGAGTGATGGAAAATTTGGCAAAAGATATGAGTGATGATTGTACAACATGATTAAAGTAATCAATGTCATCGAATTGTTCATGCAGAAAATGTTGAGTTACTTATTCACTTTAGTTACAATTCAAAAGAAAGAAAATTTGCACACCATATACAATCATTCTTGTTTCTGGGTACCCTGGGGGTAAGAGGAAGTTTCAAATAAGGAGATACTATAAAAAATCTGTCACTCTTAACTTTATCCTTCAAGGTTAGAGCTCACCTGCAATGTGAATTGTTCTGGCCCTCTAATGCTTTTATAGGAAAGGCAAAAATCACCTCTCAAGAAACTAAAAATAGATGTACATAAATAAGACTACAGCTACTGAAGAAGATACTTGTGACTATGAATTCACTCATCTTGAGCCAGAATAGGAAAGGTGGAACCCTCTATTGAGCCAATTCAAAATGGCATGGATGCAATCCTAGACCTAAGGAAATGTCAACATCTCTAAAACATTCAACATCTGGCAATCTCTCCTGTTCACAGTGCAGAGGCAACAGGCACTGCGGGACACCCCACATTTCTGATAGAACCTCTCGTTCACTTTCTGACTCAAATTCACCACCACCACATTTTCCCTCCTACACACAGTCTGTTGTTTTTCTTGTGGGCTCCTCAGCCCTCTCTCAATCTTCATTAGTTTCTAACTTAGAGCTCTCTATATTCCCTGACTCCATTCTCCAAATTCCAATTTCCTGATACATCCTAAGCATTCTCCCAGATCACTTCCTATTATGCAATATTCCTCCACAGCACTCAGAACCACCTCCACCCCATCTTTCTTCCTAAGGACTAATTCTCAACATCACTTCCCTCAGCCTGTACTGCAATTAAAGACTACTTCACCTTCCTCAACAGCCTGTAGTCTTTTGACCTTAATTTCCTATATTCCTCAGCCTCTCTTCAAAAATTTTTATTCGTTCTCAAAGTTAAGCAGTCTAGAGATAGGAGTCACCAAAGGAAGGTGTTTGAGAAAGCCTATGTGTACGGATTTGTGTAAGGAGGGGAACGAAGTGAGAAGGAATGACACATGTGGGGAAGTCTCTGAAGAAACAGGGGGGTCTGATAACTCCCACAACAAAATTCACGATTCCCTAACTCCCCAGCAATCTAGAGGGTCCTGTAACTCTTCAATACCTTTACGTCTCATGGCTTTTCTTCCACATTGTGTATCCAATTAACCTCACGATCAACTTGGATTCTACCTGCCGCTCATACTAATTCCTTTGATGAGTGCTTTGTTTACTTACGTTCCCCCCCCCCCACTCCCCACAGTTTCCCTTCCTACCCCACTTTCAATCTCCGTCCCTTCCAGAGTCCACAACCCGGTCTATTCGAAGACAGCCTATGTTTTTGACGGCTTTTTCTCAACTGAACCTATCCTTTCCTCATAGTCCACTGGCCCCTCTGATACCCCTGCCATTTGAACGCCCAGTCTTCTGTCTTCTTACCCGCAACCCCTCGGGCACCTTCCAAGTGCCCTTCCAGCTCTTGCTCTTCTAACGCCCAATCGTCACTAGCCCCCTCCCCACGCGCCGCCCAGCTTACCTGAGGATGTGGTGCAGGAAGGAACCCCGGGATCCACGGGTAAAAACCCGACCGTCGACGGCCCAGAGGAGGCCGTCGCCATCTTAGTAGCCCCCCACTTCAGTTCCCTCGCTCCCTTTCGAGTTCTTCCTCCTCTCGGAATCGAACCTTCCCCACGTCTCTTCACAGAACCCGCGTTCTGTGGGCCACCTCCCCGCCCCTTTGGGGCCTCTCTCAGACACGTCTAGCCAGCCCCAGGACCAGTTTAGGGCCGCACCATTCGGCTGGCATGGGGAAAGACACCCGTATCGCAACCCTTCCACAACTTAAACTGCTTTCCACGGGGCTATTTTCCCCTTTCACAAGGGAATAAGCTCAAGCCGGCTCCTGGGACCGGGTGTTGGAACCAAACCACACCTAAAGGTATGAGGAGTGAGATGTCCCGCAGAAGCAAACGCCCCCTCCCCCTCCTCCCGTCCACAGCCTGTTTCTCGCCCAACCCCAACCCTTCACTTGAGTGTCCAGGGATGTCCATGCACTGCGCATGCGCCCGACCTTCTCAGCGTTCCATCAAGTCAATGGGAAGGGGCGGTCCGGAGAGAAGCGGAATCAATCAGGAGGCTGGTAGAGGTCACGTGAGGCGGGTCCCTTACGCCCTGAGGAGTCCAAGGGTGGAAGACTCACGCACCCTGGGCGGTCTACCTACCCTACGGTGGCTCGATGGGTCAATTTAGATTTGGCTCTTTGAGACCAGTGTGTTTAGTGCTCTGAACGCCAGGAAAGGGTCTACCGAGCTGGCCCTCTCAAATTCACAGCCCAGGAAAGAATTCTGGAGCAAATTACTTGTGTCAAGTCGGAGGTATTAAACAGACGAATATCAAAAAACCTCATAAACCACCAAGAATCTTTACCCGGCCTTTTCCGGGTTTACTGCCTTGTTTATTATTTAGTTTTATGTGCGTATATGTCTTTGCTTCGGAATGACATTTGATGCATGTGTTTTTGTTTGCCTCAAGCACAACGCTGGGCACAATGACAGAGTTCAGTAAATATTTGATGAATGAATGAATGAAGCCTTGTAAAAATAGGCCACGGTAGACTATTAGACCATATCACAACCTTCATGTGATCCAAATGCTTAGCCTCCCATCTCTCAATTCTCTAAGCTAAAAAGGGCATAGAGACAAAACACAGAGAAATTGCCCCATTCCTATCTTCTAGTCTAGGTACTAACCCATTCCACTTCTAACAAAGTACGTTGGAGATTCTGAACCCTGGTGGAAATCTGGAAACCTGTCTAAACAGGTTGTAAGCAATTGCACAGTAGGAGTTGTTGGTTTGGTTTGCTCTTCATTTCCAGCTTCTCACCGTGACTCTCACCGTGATTGAGTACATCGTAGGGATAAATGAGGAGGAATTTAAAAAAAAAAAAAAAACTAGATTTTATAGCTCTCAGGTGGCCAGGTTATTCTATCTAATGTCTTCAGGATTCTTGAAAGAGAATCTAGGACCTCAATGTCTGTACAATATCCTCTTCTATCCTTCCCCCAACCCAGATCCAAGATCGTTTCCCTGCTGCCACCTGCTGGATTATTCGTTCTCTTTTGAATACAGAAAGACAAACTTAAAATGATTGGATTGTCATTTGTAACTTCGAACTGTGTACTATTGAAGTATTTTATGATGTCAATACCCGTACCTTCCACAAAACTAAACAGTACAAACATTACGTGAGGGCACACTGCCTAGAACAACATTTGTCTCATTAGATGTTTAACACTCTTCAAAGTGTGGAAGAGCAAAGACGTTACCTTGAAGACTAAGGTGTGCTTAACCCAGGCCATGGTATTTTCAATCACCTCACACGCATGTGAAAGCTGGACAATGAATAGGGAAGACGGAAGAAGAATTGATGCCTTTGAATTGTGGTGTTGACAAAGAATACTGAAAATACTATGGACTGCCAGAAGAACAAACAAATCTGTCTTGGAAGAAGTACAGCCAAAATGCTCCTTAGAAGTGAGAATGGCCAGATTTCATCTCCCCTACTTTGGTCGTGTGGTCAGAAGGGATCAGTCCCTGGAGGAGGACATTATATGTGGTAAAGTGGAGGATCAGTGAAAAAGGGGAAGACCCTTAAAAGATGGATTGACAAAGTGGCTGCAGCAATGGGCTCAAGCATAGCAAGGATTGTGAGGATGGTGCAGGACCAGGCAGTGTTTTGTTCTGTTGTATATAGGGTCTCTATGAGTCAGAATCGGCTGTACACCACCTAACAACAACAATAAATATATCCCTGTTTCCATATAAAGTATGGAGTTTCTACCATTTCCTGAGTTACTTTAGTTATCAGCTGGTATAGAGGTAAAGCTGTTTTTGATTTAAAAATTGGAAATAAACCAATAAAGCCTTGACTTACCAAGGCAGTAGGTCAAACAAAGGGATCTGATTTGTCACTTGGATAAAGGGGTGAATTTGATTTCGGCCCTCCTGAAAGAAGAGAGCCTTGTTTTGTATCTTCTTAGGGGTATTAGTTTCTCCTCTATGTACCGGAAAATGGTTACTAGGACACACCCACCATGTTTATCTCTTTGTCTCTGTCATGACTGTGAACACTTCAGGACAAAGATGATACCTTATCAATTTTTATAACTGAAGCATCTAGAACAGTGCCTGGAACAGAATAGGTGCCTAATACATAGGTCCTGAATATATGAATGGATGAAGGCAAAATTCAAGTGGAGCTAGGGATATTTAAAAAGTAGGCATATCCCATCTTCCCCACAACCTTGGCTCTGTTCCCACTCCTAGATTCCATCCCTAGGGCGTCCTCTGAGTCATGGAGCCAATCTTCTCCAGTAACATTCCTGGTGGCTATACGTGGAAGTAGGGGCAAGAGAGGACAAGTTGGCTTTGTGCCCCAAGGAGGTGAAAAAGGAAGTTAGAAAAGCTTCCTTTGTATCTTAGAACAGTTCCTAATGTCAGAATGGAATGGCAAAAGAAAAAAAAAATCATGTGGCTGGCAAAAACAATGTAGAGGCAAGAATAAAAGGATAGGTACTTACTTATTCAATTTGTCATCTGTTAATTCAGTCATTCAGTGTACATTATTTAGCCACAACAGCCCCAGGCACTATGAGTGTTTCTGGTGTAACAGATGAAGATGAAGTCTCTGCCTTCAAAAAAGATCACAAACTAATGAAGGAGACAGACACATAAATCATTATAATAAAAGCTCTCATCATGGAGTGTGTACAAATTCTACGGTTTGACAACAGTGTTCTCAGAATAAAAAAAAAAAAATGGGAACAGAAGTTGACCCAGAATCCTGAAAATGCCACAGATTATTTTAAATTGGCACTATTTCCAGAGACTCTAGGAGGCATGAGCCCCATAGTTATTTGAACTATGCTTGGAAAGAGAGGAATGATAAGAGGAAAGACTTCACTGCCCTGTAGAATGAAAATTTTGCCAGGTAGATAAGAAAGGACAGGGATTCTAAGGAGAAGAAAAAGCATGTTGACATAACAGAGATTTGGGTTCAGGGGAATAATGCTGGAATAGGATATATGGGAGGGTGTGGCAACAGCGAGACTAAAAACGCAAGGAGAAGATAAATTGTGAAGGGC
Organism: Orycteropus afer afer; assembly: GCF_000298275.1. Classification (NCBI taxonomy): domain Eukaryota; kingdom Metazoa; phylum Chordata; class Mammalia; order Tubulidentata; family Orycteropodidae; genus Orycteropus; species Orycteropus afer. The sequence continues at coordinate 2,184,437 of NW_006921877.1, forward strand.
TTTGAATGGCATATTAATAGTAGTTATCACCTACTAAAATATTTACCTATTTAATAGTTAAAATACCTACCTAGTAAACATCTACCATGTGCCCACTGAAACTGTGCTAAGATTATATTTTTAAAATCTTTACAATAGTGTTAAATGGTTAAGTATTATTATTATTAAGCCCCATTTTACAGATGAGGAAATGAGATTCAAAGGTAAACTCATATAGCCAGGAGACCTTAAATCTCACATTAGAATTCAGGTTTAATAGTGCAATATTATTGCACCTCAAGGAGTTCAGACTTTATCATGTAGAAAATGAGGGTACCATTAAAGGCTTTGAGCAGAAGAGTGACAAAGTCAAGTCAGTGGCATCACTAAGGAGTGCAGGAGTCAGATTACACCGGTGACACTGTCAAAGTGACACCAAAATGACTGTCTATATAATTTTGGTACAGTGTTTCAGCAGAAATTTATTATTTTTTTAATAAAAATATCCCTGTAGTTAGTTATAACAAGAAAAACATTTTTCATAAGCTCAGCTTACATGTGTCAATATACCTACAAGGCTAAAACTCTATGCTAATTTATTTTTTAAACCTTCTAATGGGTTCTGAGGAGCTGAGATGGCAGTGGTTAAGGCACTTACCTGCCAACCAAATATCCAGAGGTTCCAATGCATCAGCCACTCTGTGGGACAAAAATGAGGCTGTCTGCTTCAGTATAGATTTACAGCCTTGGAAACCCTATAGGGCAGTTCTACTCTGTCCTGTTGTTGTTGTTGTTATGTGCCGTCGAGTCGGCCCAACTCATAGCGACCCCTCCTTGGGTTTCCGAGGCAGTATCACTACGGAAGTAGGATTGCCCAACCTTTCTTCCGAGGAGTGGCTGGTGGGTTTGAACCGCCAGCCGTCTGGTTAGCAGGCAAGTGTCTTAGCCACTATGCTACCAGAGCTCCCACTCTGTCCTGTAGGGTGCTATAATTATAATCCACTAGATGGTGGTGTGTTGGTTTTAGTTTAATGCATTCTGGTCAGAGCTGTCATCGTTATCCAACCACAATGACACTTTAAATCATGTGGTTTCATCTGCATGCTACAAACACTCGAGTGTTTTTGTTGCTGCTGTGTTTTTATAGTTGGCTGGTTTTATCAAATTTTCTGGTGTTTTAGCTACAATATTGAGGTAATTAGTATTTGTGAACCTATATCAATAACTTTTTTGAGAAAGAAGTAGTAATTAAAGGAAAAGGAGAAAAATAAAAAAAAAGGCTTCCCTTTTGTTACCAATAATGTGACTAATTTGTAATTCAATATAGATTTTACAAAACATTTTATTGTTGGTATTCATATAGTCTAAGAAGTATTACATTTAAGCAATTTTATCACGTATTTATCTATATACCACATATTATTTTACGATTAAAATTGATAATAAACATCACTAAGTATGCTGTATGTTCAGGTACAGGAGGAGGTCCATGGGGGCTAAGGGGTGATGTTATGAGTTACCTCACTGGGTGACACCAACCCTAGTGACGCCACTAATTATTGGCTTTTAGAAAAGTTCTTACTAGCAGGAGAGTGTAAAACAGATTGGAGCAGGGGTACACCTATCTCTTCCAAAAGAAAACAAATTCTCGACTTAAGGTAGTAGACAGCCCAGTGCCATCAACTAGAACCCTTTCACTGACTAGCTCTGCCTGGGATAGGGCAGAGGGCGTCAAAGCCCTGCTTAGTAGTGGGCGGGGCTGAAGAGTAAAGAAAGCTAGAGGCCCTCGACGCTCTGTTGCTTCTGTCTGTAGAAGTCCCGCTCCATCGCGTCGGCCACCGCAGGTAGTGGTGTCGAGCGCCTAGTTCTGAGAACCGAACCGAGCTGGGTGAGGGGCTGCGGTGGTGGTGAAAACTCGTTAGGCGATATGAGTTTGGCTGGGGGACGGGCCCCCCGGAAGACCGCTGGGAACCGGCTTTCTGGGCTCCTAGAGGCGGAGGAGGAAGATGAGTTCTACCAGACAACTTATGGGGGTTTCACAGAGGCAAGAGCCGGGTCCAGGAAGAGGGAGGGGAGGAAGCGAAGAGAGGACTTCTGACAAAGAGGGGGTGGGGATAAAGAGAAATCCTGGACGCTGATGCTCGAGACAGGGTGGAAAAGTCTGGGGAATATACTGTGGAGTCCTAGCATACAAAAGCCTTGGACAGGGCTGAAGGAGTCAGGGATGGAGAGGCTTTCTGGAGGGAGACCCTAGAGTATGGCAGAAACCTGTGTATTTCTCTCACCCCACTTCTGACGTCTAGCACACGCAAGGTACATCGTAGTCATTCCATATATAACCGTTGGCTAACCGCCTGGTTATTTCTCTTAGGTATAGAGAGTAATCTCTCCAAAAATTAGAAGAGCTTAGCCCATTCCTGTTTCAGCGTTCAAGTCTCAATGTAAATATCTCCTTAGAGAACTTTTCCTCGACTGTCCCTATTTCTTGCCTTCATAGGACGTATCTCAGTTTGTAATTAGATTTGGTTTGCTTGCTAGTTTATATTTTCCTATTAGATTGTAAGCCCTGTAAGGTTAGAGATGATCTGTTTTGCTCAACAGTATACATCCTGTGCTAGTCTAGTGTCACTCGTTAGATTTTTATTGATCAAATCATTTTATTAAATATCATTGAGCGCTTAGAGTATGCCAGGCCCTGTGATAGGCTCTAAGGAAACAGTATTAAAGAATACCAGTCTGCCCTTACATATTCCATACCTCAGTGGGAGAACTAGTTGGGTTAACAGGCAGTTAAAATGTATAATAAGCACTAAAATAAGAGGTAAGCATAGGTTGCTGTGGTAACCCGTGGGAGCCAGAGTTGTAGTCAGGTTAGGCATCCAAGGAGGAATGATGTTTAAGCTGAGGACGCTGTAAAGTAGATCTTGGCTGGTCAAGAGCAGTAGGTCTGGGAGTTGGGGGAGGGGAGGGGGTGGAGCAGAGTGTGTACAGGCACTGAGATCCAGGTCTGGTCTGGAACCTGCAAGTCTACCCTCATTTTCCAGAATATGAAGGAAATGAAAGTTGGTTAAGACTGGAGGAAATGGGCATGGACCCAATCAGGTAAACTGCATTGTGAGCCATGTTGAGTTTTGCTCTTCAGACTGAGAAGATATATCCAAGTTCCATGACCAGATTTGTGCGTTAGAAAGATCACTCTGTAATGAAGAGAATAGTTTGAAGAGGGCAAGACTAGAAACAGGGAAACTAGATTAGGCAGCTGCAAAACTCCAGGCATGAGATGATGGTGGCCTGAACTGAAGTGGCAGTAGGAGGGAGAAACATAGACAGGAGGATTAAAGAAAAATTAAGGAACTAGAATCCGCAGAACTTAGTGACTGATTAGGAGTCATGATTTATATAGCCCTAACTGAGCAGTTTAAAATAGAACTTTCTCATCTCTCCTCCAAGGCCAATTCACCTCTCCTCATTTTCCTATTCTTGTCATTTTATGAGTAGTTACTTAATATGTACTCTTAATGTTTCCAAAAAGGATTTAAGAAGGCTTATGATACAAACAAAAAAGAGGAACAGTAAAAATAGAGATAGATTAGATAATTGTACCAGCCTATGCTAAAATGGTAATAGCACTTGATAGTAAATTTAACTGAGCTTCCTGACAGGTAAACCTTGAATTTTTCTTCTTTTTTTTTTAAAAAAATAAGAAACCATTCAAGTACTTCAAGAGAAACAAATTTACTTAGCATTAAATCCTAGGAATAATTTATTATTGCATTTTTATACAAGATATGTAAAGTAATAGTGGTTTTGTAGATGATATAAAAACATTCTTTTATCTAGTCTATTCATGACACTCAATAAAAGCCAAAGAAATGATAGTAAACCCATGATTTAGTGAAAGCATTTCAGTTGAGCACTAAGCTAATTAGTGTAGTTGAACTATTACCCTCTAGTGATAGGACTTAATACCAATTAGAGCTGAAGGGATTAATGTGTTCCCATGTTGTCTTTCACAAACATCACTTGGGAGGAAATGATGGTCATCAGTGCAAGAGTGAACTCTGGCTGGCGTGGAGTGTCACCTGTCAGTGTTATTTGCTTGCTTTGGCAGCTTGTGTACCAAGATTAGCCCCTTAGTCTGTATCACTGATTAAAGAGAGAGCCACCCAGCCCAGTTGACTTCCCCTGTCACAAGTGTTTTTTGTACCTTACCATGGTAGCTGCCATTCTAGCTCTAACCTGTATCATCTCAGGCCTAGGCTGTACTCCAAGCTGTCTGCTTCAGCCCATCTAACCACTTCTAGAGCTTTCTGAAACACCCCTTTGTACATACTGTTTTTGCTTCCCCAAAATCTTCCACATTTCCACTGTTCCCCATTACCTGTAGTAGTAGTACCCAACAGTTTGTTTCTCCCAACACACCTGAGGAATGAGGCATTTCTTACAGTGACTTTAGTTTACCTCAGCAGTGATTATCAGTATTAGGACAAGTAAAAGGAAGGAGAGGATTGAGAATCATTGGCCTGCAGGTTAATATCAATTTACTAGCCTGACATTTAGGGAGCTCTGGTGGCTTAGTGCCTAAAGCATTTGACTGCTAACCAGAAGGCTGGTGGTTTAACCACCAGCACTCTGGGAAGGAAGGTTGGGCAATCTACTTCCATAGTGATACTGCCTCAGAAACCCAAGGAGGAGTCTCTCTGAGTCGGCTCTGACTCGACGACATGAGTGAGCCTGACATTTAAGCTTCTTCATAGATTTAATGAGGGAGCTCTGGTGGTGCAGTGGTTAAGGCATTCGGCTGCTACCTAAAAGGTTAGCGATTCTACACCTGTCAGTGCTATGTGGGAGAAAAATGAGGCAATATACTTCCATAAAGATTTACTGCCTTGGAAACCCAATGGGGCAGTTCTACGTTGTCCAATAGGGACGTTATGAGTTAGAATCAACTCAGTGGCAGTGAGTGGTGGGTAGACTTAATGCAACCTTATTTTCAAATCTTACAGCCCTGAAAGGCAATCAGTGTTGGCAGGAGGCTGACTGTGCCATAACCAAAGGCCTTCTGCTTGGAAAGCTTCTTGCCAGAGGCAAAACTCTGCTTTACTTAGCTCTAAATTCTTATTCCATAAACATACTTTACACGTTCCTGCTTCTGTACCTTTGTTCCTGCTATTTCATCTGCCCATGATTCCCTTCTCCTTCTTGGGTGTCTTAAATATACCTACTCCTCACTTAGGACATGATTAGGTTCCAAAGACCCAGTAGTTAATGTGAAAATCAGTGTTAGACAAAAATGATGACTACATTGTAACAACTTCTAAGTTACATTATTTCATAACAGCCAAATTATATCATTCTATAATTGCCAAATTGCATCATTGTAACTGCCAAGCCACTGAGACTCATGGCTCAGCCAGGTTGACACATAACCTTAACTATCATAGCTAGCTTTGCTCTCATTTCTGTGTTTGTTACTATCAGACTTACATTTTTTATGTACAAAATAGTAGATTTTTTTTATTGTTGTAAATGTGAAATGTCGGATAACGAGATAGTAAGTGAGGAGTAGGTGTACTCCCATTGTTTTAAACCATAGCTCAAGTCCTCTTCATACTTGAGAATCTAAAGCAGAGGTCAACAAAACAGCAACCCACAGACCAAATTCATTCCACCACTTGTTTCTATTTGGCCCTTTACGGAAAATGTTTGCTAATGTCTGGTCTAAAGGATTAAAGTCTAAAGCTTAGAACTTCCCATATCACCAGCCTATAACAGGTGTGCCTTCCTCTGAATCTTGTAATATTTTATTGCCATTTGGCACTTTATGTGTTGCCTTGTGTTAAAACTTGCTTTCTGTGATTATGTTCTGTTCTCCAGTAGACTATGAGCCCCTGAAAGTAGAGGCCCTTTGTTCTCCACCACTTAATACAGTGTGCTATGGGTAAAGGGCAGTCAATTAATATTGGAAGGGGATGGTACTAGAGCCAAAGGCCATCAGTCAGGAAGGCTTCCTGCCCAAGGAAAATAAGCAGCTGGGCTGGGATATAGTGGGGGCAGCTCTTACCAAGAAAATGAAGATGATTCTATTCTTCCTGGAGGGCCATTGATATCTCCAATGCCAGCTAGCTCTCATCTCCCTGTGCCCTCAGGAATCAGGAGATGATGAGTATCAAGGGGACCAGTCAGACACAGAGGACGAAGTGGACTCTGACTTTGACATTGATGAAGGAGATGAACCATCCAGTGATGGAGAAGCAGAAGAGCCAAGAAGGAAGCGCCGAATAGTCACCAAGGCCTATAAGGTGCAGAAGGATTCTGGTTTTCTTGGACCTTTTCAGTTCCTATTCTCGCCTCTATGAGGACCCACTACTCCCTACATCAGTCCCATTTTCTACAATGCTAGTTTTCTTAAGATTCTAACCTTCCTTCTCCCTATCTGTTTGGTTCCATGCTCTCTGATCCCAACCTGTCCCCAGGAACCTCTTAAGATCTTGAGGCCTCGAAAGGTCAGCACCCCAGCTGGCAGCTCTCAGAAGACCCGAGAAGAGAAAGCACTGTTGCCACTAGAACTACAAGATGATGGCTCTGACAGTGAGTGGGGATTTTTTTGGGGGGTGTGATGAGGGGGTCTTCCCAGAGACTGATTTTGGGAAGAAATAATCCCATTAAAGGAGTAGAAGACAGGTGATAGGAGGACTTAGCATCTGATAATTATCAGTACTATAAATACATAATTTTCTAAGTGCCCCAGAATGCAAAGCCTTATGTTAAGGGTTTAGTATCAGTATAAAAAAGAATTTTTATACAAGGTTTGTAGCCCAATTTGTGAGGCCAAAAAAAAAGTACTTGTAGTCCATTGTTGTTACGTGCCGTCAAGTCAGACTCGACTCATGGTGACCCCTCCTTGGGTTTCCAAGGTGGTATTACTACAGAAGTGGATTGCCCAGCCTTCCTTCCAAGGAGTGGCTGGTGGGTTTGAACTGCCAACCTTCTGGTTAGCAGTCAAGTGCCTTAGGCACTACGCTACCATAGATAAGCATAGAAAAACAACCAATTCTCAACTATCCATTTTGAATATCTGCTCAAGTTTATCTGAAACTAGTTTTCTTTTGCCATTCATTTTGTTTTTGGAGTGCACTTAAGTTAAGAGATTACTAATTATTTTTAATATTGGTTCAAGCAAAACACAGGAATATAAATCTATTATCATTAAGGAAAGAAGGTAAGCATTTTCAAGCTAGTAAAAATTATATTTGAAAGATCTGGTGATCTGATCTCTTCCTATCCATTAGTATGATTAATCAAGCTATTAGTATAGTGTTCATCAAGGGGAAAGCCTCTTGACTAGTTAATGAAGAGAGCAGAGAACTATGAATATAAGTGGCTTTCTTTAAAGGAGGTGGTTATGTGTCATAAAAGACAGGCTTAGAAACTTTCAGATTAGAGGAGATTGAAGAGAAGTATTTACTAAATGTAATACATGGTCCTAGACTGGAGTCAGTAAAAAATGCTATAAGAGACATTGATGGTCAGTTGACAAAATTGGAGTATGGATGATAGATTAATGTATCAGTAATATTTCTTACTATCTGATTTTCTTCTCAGGTCGGAAGTCCATGCGTCAATCTACAGCTGAGCATACACGACAAACATTCCTGCGGGTACAGGAAAGGCAGGGCCAGTCACGACGGCGAAAGGGGCCCCACTATGAGCGACCTTTGACCCAGGAGGAGCTGCTTAGGGAGGCCAAGATCACAGAGGAGCTCAACCTACGTTCCCTGGGTCAGTTTATGGTTTCAGGAACACTGGGTAGTGGGGCTGAGAAGCATGAGAAAAGCTGTGAGACCTGGAAGACTAGAAGAACTGGACAATAGAGATTTGGGATGAGGGAATCAGGAGAAAGAAACGGGGAGAGTGTGTGATTAGAAGCAAGGGAGCAGGCAGTTGTGAGCTGAAGAACAAGCTACATTGTGGTTCTTTGGTGTCAAATAGGAAAGAGTTATATGGACCTGAGTTAAAATCCTGGTTCTGCTGTTCATGTGCTGTGAGACTGCAGACTAATTATGTAACCTACTTGTATTTTGCTTTTCTTGTTAACAAAACAAGATAGCAATGGCTCCTGTTAAGGATTGAATTGTGTCTCCAAAAATACCAGTTGTCAATCCTAACATTTATACCTATGGCTTTGTTATGTTAATAAAGCAGGATTAGTAGAAAGTGTGTTCTGAGTCAGTCTCTTTTGAGATATAAAAGGGATTAAAACAAGTAATCCAGCAAGCAGAGATGAAGGAAGTTAGATGCCAGGGCACTTGAAGATCACCCAGGAGCAGAAGCTAAAAGAAATACTTTCAAAAGAGATTGACTCAAGGCATATACTGATCCTGCTTCATCAACATTACAAAAACAACCTATTCCTGAATGAAATTATAACCACAGGCATAGAAGTTAGGAATTACAAACATATTTTGGGGAGGGATTTCATTTTACTTGGATTCACTGTCAACACCCATGGAACCAGCAGTCAAGAAATCAAACAGCAAACTGCATTGAGTAAATCTGCTGCAAAAGACCGCTTGAAAGTGTTAAAAAAGCAAAGATGTCACTTTGAAGACTAAGGTGGCCCTGACCCAAGTCTTGGTATTTTCAGTAGCTTTGTGTGCATGTGGGAGCTGGACAATGAATCAGGAAGACTGCAAAAGAATTGATGCCTTTGAACTGTGTTGGCAAAGAATATTGACTATACCATGGACTGCTAGAAGAATGAACAAATCTGTCTTGGAGGAAGTACAGCCAGAATGCCTCTTAGAAGTGAGAGTGGCGGGACTTCATCTTTCATACTTTGGTCGTGTTGTCAGAAGAAACTGATCCCTGGAGGGGGATATCATGCATGGTAAAATAGAGTGTCAGCGAAAAGGGAGAAGACCCTCAATAAGATGGATTGACACTGTGACTACAACAGTGTGCTCAAGCATGGCAACAATTGTGACAGTGGCACAAAACCAGATGTTTTGTTTTATTGGCCATAGCACTGCTGTGAGTTGGAACCAACTCAACAACAACAACATTTTGAGGGCCCACAGTTCAATCCATAACACCTGTTGTGTAATATTTTTCTCAAGCAGCACTCAGCAACCAAAATCTGGGCAAGAGTTTAGATAATTGGCAAGAGAATAACTGAAATGATAGATTGAAGAATTGAAGCTGGATTTAAAAAGGAAAATGAAAGAGGAATCTGGTGGATAGGGAGAATGCAGAGGGACTATGTGTTAGAGGTACTGAAGAAGTAGAGGAACAGGGGCATCTAGAGCAGTGGAACAAATACACCAGAAGTATAGGCTGTTGTGGTCAGAGCCTAGGATATATAACTTAAGCACTGGGGCACTTTGAGGAGGTGACAGTCAAGGCTGTAGCTGTAGCAGAAAGGGAGGAACTAAAATATCATGGATGAGAATGTTGCTAAGAGATTAGATAGAAGAAACTAGGGATGAGGTGTCGAAGGGCCTACCAGTGTGGACTTTGAAGTCACCCAGCTGACATAAAATGATAGGACTAGGAGTGGAAGGAAGAGTAGAAACCAGTGCCAAAGTCTTCAGTGAGTGAGGGAGTAACTGTGACTAGGAAGGAGAAAGGGTAACCTAGACTGTTGCACAGGTCTCAAAAGAGAGGGGAGTTTGTAGGTGGGTGGAGAGTAGTGATCTGAAAGCTTCGGCGTGGAGCTCATAGGACACAGGCATATCCTGCATGGTATGTGAGATAACGAGCAGCCTCCACCAGAGGGCCATGAGGAGAATGGTGGCCTTAGCAGTGGCCAGTTTTCAGTTAAGTAGTGTAAGGAATGCGGAGTGAGGAGGTTGAGGGTGAGTTTGCTGTTTATAAAGCAAGAATTCCAAAGGGTAAAGGAAATGTTACAGAGAAGGGGAGGAATTGGAGGCAAGATCAGGGGAGAGCATTATTACCAATTAGAATTCAAATATAAAAAACGTTAAGTCACTGGAGGGCTTTACAGAGGGATTTTTTTGTCAGACTAGACATATAGAGAGTTGTGTTCACATAGCACATGTTTAAGAAAGACACACAAATTTGGAGTTCATTCATAGGAAAGGGACCAGGAATTTTTTGATCTGTTTATTCATTAATAGATTTATTGAACCCTGTAAGGTGCAAAATGCTGCATGACCCTGATAATACCTAGATAATCTGAGTCACAGTCATTGCCCTTAAGGAGGAGACATACAACCAACAATGAATTGCTGTGAAACAGTGTTATAGAGTGTAGGCAGCTGACATAAATAGTGTATCCAGGGGGGTTGTGGTTAATTGGAGAAGGGTGCCTAAAAGGAGCAGTTAATTAGCCCCAGCTAATTGTTACAGTGTGAGGATGCAGACCCAGAGTTTAGTTTTCAAGAGAAACCAAAAAATCTCTATACTTAAATGTACTTGCCTAATTTTTACATATCAACTACTAATTCAAATTTTCCTGAAAAATATAATAAAGATCAACTATAAATACTTAAATGAGTTGCCAGCTTGCAACCTCTGCCATAGACTGCAATAAGGACAGTAATAGAAGTGTGTGCTAGCCCGGTGGTGGCAAAAGATGGGAGTGACACAAGTAGCAAAAGGAGGGGGTGACTCAAACCATGTCGTATGACGAATGGTTCATTGAAATGGGTGTTGTGATCAGACTTGGAGACCAATTTCAACTATTTATAGTCATGTGGAAGATTAGATTGCATCCTTTATGGCCACAAGTAAAAAAGGAAATGTATTTCTACTCAACATAGGAAAGAAAGAACTCTAATAACAAGAGATGCCTAAAGATGTAATGAGCTGCCTTGAAAGGGAGTGAGTTGATAGGCATTTGTAGAGTAGATTCTGGTACTTCTGTGGGGGAATGAACAGGCTCATCATCAAAGAGTCCCTTCCAACTCTGAAGTGCTACACCTCTGAGTGGATGAGGAACCAAGTGTGCTTGAGACATGAAGAGCAGAGAGGATGTCACTAATGTAAAACAGAAAACTTGTGAAGTGGGAGGTGCTGGAGGACTTAGAGGACTTTCCGTAGTAGACCTGGTTAGTGAATGGCTAGACAGCCAGGAAGATATTTGAGATCATGGAACAGGACTGAGGGGTGGGAAATGATGACCATTCGTTCATTCCTTTTACCCTGAAGAGACGTATGAGCGGCTTGAGGCTGACAAAAAGAAGCAGGTTCACAAGAAACGGAAGTGCCCGGGGCCCATAATCACTTATCATTCTGTGACAGTGCCACTTATTGGGGAGCCAGGCCCCAAGGAAGAGAATGTCGATGTCGAAGGGTGAGTGACTCAAGGGGAAAAGAAGTTCCCCTCTTCTAAATTTGGCTTGTATTCTCTTGGCCCCATTTCATTTGCCTTCCTCACACAGTTCTCCCAAATACTAGGATATCTTTCAGATTCATTCTTTCAGCACTTTATTCTTTCTCTCACTCCTTCCTCTCTTTCCAAAGAGGCTGTTTTTCCTTCCAACCCAGTTTTCTTTTTCCCTATTTGATAGGTTCTTTCAGATTGTTCCCTTTCATTCTACTCCCTTTTCTCTTTCCTGGCCCCTTTGATCTCTTTCTGTATCTATTTTCTCTTCAGTTCCTTGTTTGTTTGTTTATTTATTTATTTTCTGTCTTTTGCCCTCAGACTTGATCCTGCTCCTGCAGCTTCTTCATTGACTTCTCATGCTGGTACTGGACCTGTCATCCCCCCTGCCTGCTGCTCACGTACCTTCATCACTTTTAGTGATGATGCAACATTTGAGGAATGGTTCCCCCAAGGGCGGCCTCCAAAGATCCCTGTTCGGGAGGTCTGCCCAGTGACCCATCGCCCAGCCCTATACCGGGACCCTGTTACAGACATACCCTATGCTACTGCTCGAGCCTTCAAGATCATCCGTGAGGCCTACAAGAAGTATATCACTGCCCATGGACTGCCTCCGACTGCCTCAGCCCTGGGTCCTGGCCCACCGCCTCCTGAGCCCCTCCCTGGCCCTGGGCCCCGAGCCTTACGTCAAAAAATTGTCATCAAATGAAGAGATGTCTAATCCTTAGAAACCTGTTTCTTACCCTCTTTTCTTACCCTGTCTCTTGACACTCCCTCTCTTCTTCCTGCTTCTCCTCTCTGTCATCTCTGAACTTTATTTACCTAACCCTTTTTTCTTCTATATTTCTTTCCCCCTAGTTCCTGCTAGTTTTATTTTTAATCTAATAAAATAGAATCATCCTTTTGTCTGGTGTCTACTGTAGGGTTGAGAACAAGAAGTGGTTTGTTTTTTTTGTGTGTGTGAATGTCTGAGTATATGTTGATCTTTGTATTTGTTTCATAGCACTTATTATGAACTGTTCTTTTTTAATTGTAGAGTACTACTCCAACTAGATTATAAATACTTTAAAATTAGACACCAAAACAAAATCCTTATACTCACTTTTACATCCCTCAGAAAACTGCTTTGAATATAGTGAGCACCAAATAAGTAGTAACTGATTCTTGTAGAACTCCAGGGTCTAGGACTCAGGTTTGTATGAAAAGGTGAGGAGGTGCCATATCAGTAAGTGGCCACTAGAGGCTCTCAGGGCTGGGCAGGGTATGGGGGCTGTGTATATGTGATCTCCCACTACCCCCCACCTGGCCAGAGCTAAAATAATAAAATGCTGAGCTCACTGTTCCCCCACCTTCTCCCCCGGCACCGGGCTCCTCCTGCTGCCGGGACAGTCCTCCAGCAGAACAGACAGACTGACCGACAGAAGGGGAGGTGAGAAGGGAGGTGGCCCTCAGAACTGGTAGGTGGGGAAGGCAGGGGGCTTATGGGTCAGAGCCTGGTGGGAGATGGGAGGAGAAAAGTGGCTCCAATTGGGAATGATACTGTGTGCCTTCGTCTCTTACTCAGTCCGTCCTATCCCATCTGTATAGTTTGCATTAGTGTAAGTGGCTCACGTAAGTGGCTCACGTTTTGTGGCACGTTTATTTAACATGGTATGTTTGTGCAGCTTGTGTGTATTTTTCATATTGTAAGGATTGTGCAAGTTCAGTCCTCCCACTGATTTCAGATAAACTATGGAGGCATTTCCCACTCATTGGGCTGGTTGGTGTCACCTTCCCATCTACAGCTAGGGACAAATTGTGGGGACTCAGCCTCTTCTGAGGTCTTGCCATCCTTCCCTCAACCTGGAAGTCCCCTAAACTTTCTCAGCCCTTGCTTTCCTTAGGATCTAGAATTTTAGCAAACAGTTAACCCTTGATCTGCCCTATAAAAGAAATAGGGTTAGGACAAGAGGACTGTCCTCTTTTTTTTTCCCACAATCCTCCTTGCTTTCCATAACTGGTTTAGGAAAAAGCCTAGGTTATGGGGAAGAGAGGAGGAATTTCCCTGAAGCTGTCTACCCACCTCTTTCCTTTCAAAAGGAACTAGGCATGGGGCCAGCTGTGTTGGCAGGTCCTCCAGCAGCTGTGCTAGGGTGAGAGGAACTGACGGGTGAGGTTATAGGGGAGAAGTACTGCCAAGATTTTTCCATCATACTGTGGCAAGGCAAACCCAGCTTGATTGCCTGGGATCCCCATCCAGAGTGGATGGAAGCTGGGAAAGCAGGAAGGAGGTTCTGATTTTAACTACAAACAGGCTAACCTTCCCCCAACTTCCTATCCACAACTAGATTTCCAATCTCCAAGGTCTCATTCCTTGCTCTGCTGCAGGCTGACTGATCTCTTTGTGTCCCTACTGTATCCATGTACTTCTTCCATTGTTCAACCACTTTCCTCGTGTTCCCTAGGCTCCCGATACTGTGTGAGTACCACACAGCAGGGAGGGGGTGGGTGCCACCATGTCATCATACCAAAAGGAGCTGGAGAAATACAGAGACATAGATGAAGATGAGATCCTAAAGACCTTGAGCCCCGAGGAGCTAGAGCAGCTGGACTGCGAGCTACAGGAAATGGACCCTGAGGTAAGAAACTCAGTGGAGAATCCAGACGATCCACAGGGAACCAAGGGCAGTCCCCAGGCATTTGGGAAGGGTGCTAGGCCCTGGGTGGCTGAGACTAGGGCTGTCTGCAGGGTCTGGAATCCTAAGAGGGTCAGGGAAAAGATATCTGGAGATAATTTAGGGAACCCTAGAAGGTGCCCAGGTCAGAGTAGAGATCTGACTTGCTCCCCAAAACTCATCCCTAAGAATATGCTCCTGCCAGCTGGACTAAGACAACGTGACCAGACAAAGAAGAGCCCGACGGGGCCACTGGACCGAGAGGCCCTTTTGCAATACCTGGAACAGCAGGCACTAGAGGTCAAAGAGCGTGATGACTTGGTGCCCTTCACAGGCGAGAAGAAGGGTATGAGGACCCTGATATCCATGCCTCCTGGAACCCAAATGGCTGTCTCTCACATCCCCCTTCCATCTTCCCTCTCACCTTCCAGCTCCAAGCTGCCCAGGGACTCAGGTGCCTTGATGCCTGCATGTCAGGCTTGCACTCTTGAGCTCTTATAAGAGATCAAGAGACCTAGGGGTTGTGATTCTTGAGCTTGTAGAGGACTCGGACTTTCCAGTGTCCCCTAGGGACCCAGCATTCCACCTCCTGGAGAAGGAAAGGAAGCTGGAAACCATAATCTTGGGAGAAATAGCCTCTACCTGAACCCTCCTTCATCTCCCCATCAGGGAAACCCTATATTCAGCCCAAGAGGGAAATCCCAGCCCAGGAGCAGATCACCCTGGAGCCTGAGCTGGAGGAGGCACTGGCCCATGCCACAGATGCCGAAATGTGTGACATTGCAGGTAGGCAGCTGTGGGAAGTTGAAGGGGGTGGGAAAAGCAGGGGCAGAGATCCTGGTACGTGGGAGCCATGGCAGAGGGCTGGTGGGGAAAGCCCTGAACCAGGTCACAGAGGTCTAAGAAAGCTTTGAAAGCAGTGGGTTTTATTTTTTATTTATGTATTTTTTTTCTGTTTAGTTAACACTCAGGGCAATTTTACACGGATTATAAAAGCAAATGAAAGAGGAGCTATTCTGGCTGAAATCAGGAAGGGGTCTGCACAGACTCCCTCAGCCTCCAGTGGCTCCTTAGGGACCTTCCCATAGCTCTATCTGAATGTTTTAACATCCACTGCCTTGGGCAATTTATGGAAAGAACCCCTGGGGGAGGATGGGAAACCTCTTCGGTGTAGAAGAGGTCAGGCTTTAAAAATGCTGCAGCAGGTTTAGAATGAGGTAGAGGAATGCTTGGAACAGATCCCTTCTCATTCCTTGTGCCCCTTCCTCTTACCCTCTCCAGCAATTTTGGGCATGTACACACTGATGAGCAACAAGCAATACTATGATGCAATCTGCAGCGGAGAAATCTGCAACACTGAAGGCATTAGCAGTGAGTGTGTTTGGGGAGTGTGACCCCAAGGCTCTTGGCAGGTAGTCCCAGAGTTTGAGGAAAGGTGGTAATGGGTGAAATAGGTGAATCAGGGAGAGGGCATGAATGCATGAATGATCAGAGAACCAATGGGGAGGATACGGTGGGGGACATGTTGGGGTTCCCTTCCTGCCCTCACCCCCCAGGTGTGGTGCAGCCTGACAAGTATAAGCCAGTGCCAGATGAGCCCCCAAATCCCACAAACATCGAGGAGATACTAAAGAGGGTTCGAAGCAATGACAAGGAGCTAGAGGAAGTGAACCTCAATAACATACAGGTATTTGATGCCCATACTCCAAACAGTGGGATAACGCTGCTGATATACCCAAGCTCCTTAGCCCAGTATCTCTTTATTTTCCCTGCTGATAGGACATCCCGATACCCATGTTAACTGAGCTGTGTGAGGCAATGAAGACAAATACCCACATCCGGAGCTTCAGTTTGGTGGCCACAAGGAGTGGTGACCCTATCGCCAATGTAAGCTAGTTGACATCCCAAATTCTCTCCCCATACTCTGACATGCATCCTGGCAGGGCTGTAATAAAGGATCGTGCTGGAGGCTGTCTCCATCATGTTTTCTTAGGGCTGCCCCGATGAAGACTCCTATCCTCAGTTCCATGGCTCACAACTCTGCAATCCTTAGATCATTTTCCTGTAGGGCCATAGCCCTCTGTAACACTTAACTCCACTGCACATTTAATCCTCCTGCTTTCCTCTAGTACCTACCTTCCCTTCTGTTCCCTTCTAGCCCCACTTAAAGCTCCTCAAGAACTCAGAAGAGCTATGCTTCCCTCTTGCTCCTGTTCTTTCTCTCCTCAGTCATCTGTGAAACTTCTCCCTAATCCTAACCCAAGTCCCTACTACCCAGGCGGTGGCTGACATGTTGCGTGAAAATCGTAGCCTCCAGAGTCTCAACATCGAATCCAACTTCATCAGCAGCACAGGGCTCATGGCTGTGCTGAAGGCAGTTCGAGAAAATGCCACACTCACTGAGCTCCGTGTAGATAACCAGGTCAGTACTCCTTTCCTCTGTCTTTGCATTTAGCTAACACCCACTGAGCCCCCTCCCTGAGCCAACCATTGGGGTGGCCTCATTTTATCATTTGAATTCTCCTCTATGTCACTCTCTCTGTGACGGTCCAAATCAGCATTCCTCATCACCCACTCTGGAGAAACAAGTTCCTTTGACCTCCCAAAGAGGTCTGTGGTCTGGGATGTTGAGGAGCCCAGAGGGTAACTGATAACTTCTGTCTCTCCTTCCCCCAGCGCCAGTGGCCTGGTGATGCAGTGGAGATGGAGATGGCCACTGTGCTAGAGCAGTGTCCCTCCATCGTCCGCTTCGGTTACCACTTCACACAGCAGGGGCCACGAGCCCGGGCAGCCCAAGCCATGACTCGGAATAATGAACTACGTGAGTGACTGCAGACATGGTGTGTGATAGGGAGGGCAAAGAGGTACAGAAGCTGGTGGATACTCCTGAATGCAGCCTCAGTGCTGCCAAAGAGACATTCAAATGAGAAGTGTAAATCCTATGAGTGATTAGGAAGTAGATAGAAAAGTCCCCCTGCCCCAAATATATGCAAGTGGAGAAATGGAAAGAAGCTGGAGATAGCTGTTTGGAGGCATGGTATTTTTACCTGTGGTGTGGTTTATTTTGTTTTAATGTGGTGTGGACCTGTCAGGTGGCTTAAGACACTACCTCTTCATGAGTCTGGAAAAGAAGAGTGCCTTTGCAAAAAGATGGAATAGACTTGTGTTTTCTCCTCCTCCTCTACAGGTCGCCAGCAAAAGAAGAGATAACACCGCCTTTCCTTTTACCAACTAGAGCTGGGAGCCCTGGATACGTAAATCTTCATCTATCCCCCTTCCTGTAAATAAAGGCCCTTCTGTCTGCTCTGCCTGCCTCCTTCCTAGGGCTTTCGGGTAGAAATCTTGGCACTAACCCCCAAGGGTTACTGCCAGTTCACCAGGGGATTATTTATACTCTGGGGATCAACAGGCAGGGAGGTTCAGGTTACTAGGAGGTGGGAGAGCTCCCTCCCTTGGTATTCCCCATAACTCTGTCAATACCTGTGATCTGTTCCACTTTCACAGGGTACCTAATCTCAACCCTGTTTCCAGATGTGGCCAGGTGCCCCCCTCCTCCCAGAGCCTACCCACAGCCTTCATGTGATCTGAAGGGGTAAAGGACTTTCAGTGGAGGTGGGAAGGAGGCAGACAACATGAAGGGCAAAGATTTCCTTCTGACAGGCTTATTAATAGGGCACCGGGCTGCATGCAGCTGACGCCTGGCATGACTTTGGTGAAAGGTGGGGGAGGGGTTCGAAGTATGGGGAGCTGTGTACGTTGCAGGGAAAGAGTGTCTAGCCTGTGAATGAATAGATTTGAAATCCTCAGATAGGATAAGGAGCCAAAATTTCCTCAAGTTTTGCTTCCAGCGCCTGTTGAAGTTTATTTGTGAACTGAATGGGGAAAGAGGGTGTCAGTCCAAGGGGAGGTCAGGGGGTTCATCTTCATCAGAGTCAAACTCAACATTTTCATCTTTCACCCATCGACCCTGTCCATCCTGGATCCATCCAGAGCTGGAAATATTGAAAAACCAATATTGAGGTTTATTAAGAAGTTAGTGGGGATAAGAAAAAAACAATTGAATAGGTTTAAAAAAAAAAAAAAGGAAAGTCAGAAAAGAACAAATCTGAGGGAAGTGATTTGGTATACTTACCTTCGAAGGGTGAGGTAATGATCCAAGGCTCGTCTTCTTGTGGGACTCATGGGTGCAGGGGCTGGGACAGTTGCTGACTTCTTGGCCTGTGGACTAGCTTCTGGCTCAGATTCCCTGCTCATCTTCCCACTTTGGAGTTTAACTTCTGGGGGTGGCAAAGGGGAACAGGAGATGGAGGGACCAGGGGTTTCTGGTCTGGGTAGAGAAGGATTGAAGACTGTGAAAGTGGTAAAGGATCCATGACCCTGACACCAGAAGAACTTGATCGTGCCCAGCTACCACTATTGACCGCTCTGATAGGGATCACAATAGAAGGTCCTGGATAGAGTAGGAGGAAAATGTAGAACAAAACTCAAAATCATAAAAAAGACCAGAGTTACTGGTCTGACAGAGCTTAGTGGAACCCTGAGACTGTGGCCCTCAAACACCTTGCAGGCCTGGAACTGAACTCATCCCAAAGAATCAACTTTCATCCAAACAGACAGGTCTATAAGGTGATCAATAACACCAGGGAGGAATGCATGCCTTAGAACAATCAACTATATGTGACCAAAAAGCATTTGCTTGGGGACAAAACTCAGAAGGCAAGAAGGGACAGAAAAGAAGTATGAATGGAAACAAGAAACACAGGGACAAAGTGGGAAGAATGCTGTTACGTTGTGGGCAATTGCAATCAAGGTCACAAAACAAAATGTATATGAATTGGGGAATAGGAAACTAATTTATTCTGTAAACTTTCACCCAAACCACAACAGGTTTTTTTTTTTAAGTGGTAAAGGACAATCCCCTGTGATTCCCAATTCCTCAAAGCAGTATTCCTTAAACTGTGTTCATGTATTTTGCATGAAAAAGGATTCTAAAATCAAATGGATTTGGGAAAGCCTAGGTTAAACAAAATATTTTAACTTTTGAAATCACAAAATTCTCTTTTTCTTGGAATACCAATTGGCATCTTCAGAACACTAGTATTCCTCAGAATATAATTTGGAAAACAATAATTTTAGAGCCATCTATCTCCATCTGTCCCTCCCTAGTGATTTCCCACACCAGTAGTTCTTTTCCATCCACTGTCTCCATCTTTTTATGTCTCTAACCAATATGAAATACCTTCTCACAGTTACTCCCCTATTCTTAGTTTCTCCTCGTATAGCAATGTTCATTGGGGAAAGAACACTCTTCTCAACAAACGGTGCTGGGAGTTGGACTCCCTACTTTATACCATATACAAAAATTAACACAAAATGGATCACAGACATAAACTTAAGAGCTACTACAGTACTGCTATCCTTTCCCTATTTACCATCCTCAAATCATCATCATTTTCTCTGGTTTTCCCATCCCACAGACCTGTACTTCCGGCGGCAGCAACTGTTATAGTGGGGAGCTCTGTGCAGAGCAGTCTGGGTGATTAATCGAGTCTGGGCCAGCAGAGGAGCCTGGTTTGGAAATGGGGGGTAAAGAGTCAGAGCCTTCAGAGCTAGAGAGAAGCCCAAGCCCTTCAAGCCTGGGATGTGCAACAGGGTCTTATCTGGGGCACACCTTCCCCTCTCTGATTACCTCAACTTTGGTCTCCTCCTGTCTCAATTCATTCTGTGGTCTTGGGTTCTGTTCCATTCCATTTCCTGGCTGCTTCTTTCCATAAAAACGCTGCAAGCCTGAGGAGTAAGGGAAAGGGAGTTAAAAGCAAAGTGCCAAGAATGGTCTGCAGAGCTTTTGAGGGTTTACTGTTTATCCCGTCTTCTTCTAAACTTACTGGACAAATGCTTCTTCCCTGCACGGTGGGCAGTCAGCATGGCCAGGGTGTCCAGAACAGGCCGGTGAGGACAAATGGCACAAGCAAAGCTGAGAAGTGGGACAGAAGAAGATAATTGGTGTAGGTGTAGGGAACGGAGGCCTACTGTAGGTCCTACTCTGTTCTAGTAGTCCTTTCCAAAGTCCAACTCCCAGGTCTCCTAACCTCCTCACTCTAGATACTCCAGAACTCTTCCTTAATAACAAAAGCTAATTGAGGTCCCAACTGCAGAATCCTCAGGCATAAGCCACTTCTCGCCCTCACCGTCCATCCCGTAGCATCAGTGCCTCATCCTCCGGGATATAACTGGCCAGCAAGTCACCGACTCTTCGTTTCTGCAGTGGGTAAGGGAAGAAGTCCGGACGAGATCAGCGGGACAGTAGTAAAGGAAATGATAGGGGCGAAGGGCCAAAGGGACTAAGGGCCAGTGACCACAGAGCGAAAAAGATGTCACCACCCAGTTCCAGTAGCCTGGCACTCTTTCGACCCCCACTCTCCGGAGCTGTTGCCAGAACAACGAAACAAAGCTCCTTCAGAGTCTTAGAGGGCGGCTGAACCTGCTCCAGACCTCTCTTTCTGCGCTTACTTTGAGCACATTGAGTTGACTCCAATCGTCTCCTTCCCTTTTGAAAGACATCTCGACTGCAAATCCTAGAAGCAATAAATTTGGTCGCACAGCATTCGTCTCTCCTTTCAGGCCACCGTAGCAAAAGAGAGGCGGCTCCTGTCCCTCTTCCAGTTTTTTTCCGGTTGGCCTCCTTACTTCCGGGGACCCGCTTCCCCTCATGCACTGCGCGATCCCGAAAGCACCCTCCTCTCGTCCAAAGGGGACTGCATTTCCTATGGTGCCCTGCGACCCCGCAGACGCGAAGCCTCTTGGGAAATGAAGTCTTTTCTCAAAGAATTTGTCTACCGGCAGGAATCACGCCCTTGCATCTAGGCAAATTCGAGGCATTTAGAGCGACAAGAACCTATATGTGGAGCTGATGCTTGAGTCCGAATTTTAAGACCAATCTGATGTGGAGCAGGCCCTTTAAGATCGCTAAGTGGGTAGTGGACTACAAACTCGCCATCCTCAAGCGCTTCGTCTGAAGTGCCAGCCCACCTAGCGTGGGCCTGACTAGTTTCTGACCCTAGAGGACCAACCCTGGGACTGGGCAGTGCCGGGGTGAGGGGAGCCCCAGAGGCCGTGCTGCCCGGCTTGGGGGCAAACCGAGGAAAAGGTACTGAGGAGGTTGCCTAGAGTTCAAAGGTCAGAGGTCAGTGTAGTGAGGAGTTGTGGGTGTTCTAATGGGACTCGGTAGAGACTGAATACCCAGGGGCCAGGTTTGTGGAAAAAGGGCCTGGAAGGAGAAGAAGCAAGAGCAGATAATATCTGCTTAGAATATGCTAGGTCCCTAGGGGAGGGAGGGTAGGATTGCCTGGGGCGAGTGGAGGTTCAGCGAGTGGAGGGGAGCTGAGGGCGGAGCGTAGGGAAGGAAAGATTTAGGAGAGAGGAGGGAGGAATCTCCCTGGATATCAATTCCCAGCCCCCAGCCCTGTCACTGTCGATCAGTTAGCCAGTCCTCCCTCTGTCGCAACCCAAGCTGTCAGCAGGGTGAGGAGATGGCTTCTCCCTCTAGACAGCCCCCGGTCGGGGGATCTGGACTGCTTCAAGGGAGCCGGGCTCGTTCTTATGGAAGCCTGGTGCAGTCTGTCTGCTCCCCAGTGAGGGAAAGACGTCTGGAGCATCAGCTGGAACCTGGAGACACTCTGGCTGGACTAGCACTCAAATACGGGGTGACGGTGAGTCTTCCAGGACTAGGTTACTGACAGCCAGTTAGGAGAGAATGAATGTGTGTAGTGACCCTTCTAGGTAACTTTCCCAGAATTTTCCCTGATTGAGGCTGTGCCTGCACTGCCTTTATCTTTGTTTTCTGTTGTCAGTGTTTCACTGTCTGGATGGGACAAATCCTGTCCCACTATCCTAATGGAGAGGAGCAGCTCTTACTTGTTGAAGCCTAATATATGCCAGATACTATGCTAGGTTCTTTGCATATATTTGATCCTCACATGCCTATCAAGTATACAATTACTGTTCACTATTTGTGGATAAAGGAGCTCTGGTAGTGTAGTGCCTAAGGAACTTGACTGCTAACCAGAAGGCTGGCGGTTCAAACCCACTCCTGGGAAGGAAGGTTGGTCAATCTACTTCCGTAGTGATACCTCCTCAGAAACCCAAGGAGGGGTCGCTATGAGTCGGGGCCTACTCCATGGCACATAACAACAACAACAACACTTGTGGATAAAGAAATTGAGATGAGGACTGATCTGTTAACCAATTTTACCAGAATCAAACAGCTAATGAGAATCTTAGTTGGAATTCAAACAGGTCTGTCACACTCTAAATCCTGTACTATTATTAACTACATAGAAACTTTTTAATTGAGAGTGATTAAACATTTACAGCAAATAATGGAGAGCTGGTTTTTAGTTCTAAGTTCCTGGAGTGCCTATCTCTTCATGTTTTTTCCTTCTCAGTGCTCAGCCTTCTTCCCAGTAAGGTGGCCTTTCTTGGTAAGGAGAAGGTACTCTTTACACCAAGTAAGTGTAGGATGCATTTGATAGGTGTAAAAATATATTGTATTAAAGTTGGTGAGTGCTTTTCCATATCTTGTCCAATCCCTCACAAACAAATGTTAAATTTAGCTAACATCTGTATGTTTGCTATCTTTAAAGCACTGTGGTAACCATCTTGGAGATAGAAACAAAATGTGTGGCTCCCTTCGTGTGAGAAATTTCCTGGGACAAAAATAATGATAGTAGGTGGCAGAATGTGGTAAATGTGTAATGCTGTTAACAAAGATGGGAAATTAGAAAAGGAGATTAATTTTTACTTGGAAGGGGGAGGAGGTAAACATCAGTGCAGCTTTTGAAGAAGCTATCACTATGGTCCTTAGAAGACTTTGAAATTCTTTTCTCTCTGTTCCTCTCTGATTTATGTAATAACTGTTGTTTACATAGGTTTATGTCTTCTTAATAGCCTATACTGTCCTTAAAGGAGGCCTGGTAACACAATGGTTATGTGCTCAGCTCCTAACTGAAATTTCATTGGTTTGAACATACCAGTGGCTCGGAGACAGAAAACTCCTGGCAATCAGCTCCCATAAAGATTACAGCCTAGGAAGCCCATTGGGGCAGTTCTCCTCTGTCCTATAGGGTCACTATGAGTCAGAATCAACTCTATGGCACACAGCAACAACATACTCTCCTTAAGAGTAGAAACTCCTTTCAATTTTATGTCCCTAAAGTCTGGTATAGTCCCAAGCGCATAGAAATTTAATAGATGTTTTTTGAATGAATGAATGAGTATGGCTAAGATTTTTACACATAGAGATTGAGAGTGCAGAAGAGAGAACATTTCAAGTAGAGGGAATGGCCTAAGCAAAGGAAACCGAAAAAACAAAACTCACTGCTGTCGAGTCGGATCCGACGACTCAGGGACCCTTCTTTGGGTTTCGGAGGTGGTATCACTCCGGAAGTAGATTGCCCAATCTTCTTTCTGAGGAGTGGCTGGTGGATTTGAACTGCCAGCCTTCTGGTTAGCAGTCAAATGCCTTAGGCAGTATGCCACCAGAGCTCCCCAAGCAAAGGAAGTGGGTATAAAAGTACAGAACAGCTCCTAGATCTTACCTGGGCCTCAGAAGCCTTGCAAACAAGGGAACTGGGGTACCAGTGAATTAACAAGTACTTATTGAAGCTTTTTTTTTTTAAATTTCTCTGTACCCTTCCTGGTGCAGAGAAGCCTTATAGTCTAGGGAAGAAGAAGAATCCCTAGGTTCTAGTTCCATTCTGCTGCTTACTGACTGAGTGACTTTGCTTAGTCACTTACGCTCTCTGGAACCTCAATTTCCTCACCATTGGTAAAATGTATTAAATAATGATAATTACCTAAGTTATTATTTATATATCACTTAAGAAATACTTTCTATGTAGAAAGCTCTATGGATGTGTTACTTCGTAGTATCTTCGTAAGACTATGAGGTAGGTGTAATTATTCCCATTTAAAGATGAGGAAACTGAGGCCTAGAAAGATAATTTATAGATCATGCAACTAGTATAATTAGATTCAGACCAGGTTGTCTCATTCTAAAACTTTTACTTTCAACTGCTCTGTTATACTAACTGGTGGTACAGTGATTAAGCAGCTCAGCCACTAACTTAAATGACAGCAGTTTGAACCCACCAGCCTCTCCATGGGAGAAAGAAGTGACAGTCTGCCCTTCCATAAAGATCACAGCCTTGGAAACCCTATGGGGCAGTTCTACTCTGTCCTATAGGGTTACTATAAGTCCGAATCAACTCGATGGCAACTGGTTTGGGTTTTTTATTATTATTATCCTATCTAGATTCTAAGGGCCTTTGTAACTCTTAAAAACTGTGACTCTATGGTCCAGGCTCTCTCTGGACTTTGACCTTGGTTACATCCTTTTTAAAAGTAGGATAATTTCCCCTTATATGGTGCTGCTAAGATATAATAAAAGAAACAGAAACTTCACAGAGTAATTCATAATGTCTTGGAACTGGAAGGGACTTAGGATATTATCTAGGCAAAATTAATAGCATAGAAGCCTTTGGCAAAGTAAAAGCACAAAACCAAACCAAACTCACTGCCGTCGAGTTGGTTCCAACTCATAGCAATCCCCGTTGGACTTCCAAAGCTGTAAATCTTTATGTAAGTAGATTGTCCCATTTTCCTTCCACAGAGCTGCTGGTGGGTTTGAACTGCTGACCTTCTGGTTAGCAGTCAAATGCCTTATCCACTATACCACCAGATCTCCTTGAAAATACAAAAGTGCAATTTTAATGTGTTTTTATTGTTCAGATTAATCTGATTTTATTTTTAAACACATTATAACTGTATAAGATTTTATTAGTTAAGTTTATGATGATAATCTTGCCCCAGGGTAGAAACATCTTTGATACTTGACAGATAATGGATTTCTAAGCTGATTATGGGTTTCCAAAACTGGCAACCTGGCTCTCTTATAGTAAAATACTGATGCACTATATTTGTGGTTCGTATATTTTATTATTTATTTATTCATAAAGCATTAATGAGCCCCATTAATATCAAACATTGTGGGATGCTGAATAGTGCTCTGGGGATACCAGACAGCAAGTTACCATCTCTTCCTCTAAAGGACTCAAAGGGTAGTGGGAAAGACAAACATGCAAAGAAGTGTATAACAAACCCTACTGTCATCAAATCGATTCTGACATAGCAGCCCAAAGGACAGAATAGAACTGCCCTATAAGGTTTCCAAAGTTGTAAATCTTTATGGAACCAGACTGTGGAGTGGCTGGTGGGTTCAAACCACCAACCTTATAGTTAGCCGCCGAATGCTTTTAACCACTACTGCTCCTCCAGTAGTTTTGGGAGTCCTGATAAGCTAACACAAAGGGAGTCATGTAGATGAGTACAAGTTTTCTAAGCAGATAAGGAACTAGTGAGGAGGCATTTCAGGCAGAAGGAATAGCATAGATAAAGACATAAAAGTGTAAAAGAGCACGGAATGTTCATAGAAAAGGGAAAAGTTTGGAATGGCAAAATATATAGGTGAAAAATATATATATAAGTGACAGAGGGAAGAGAGATGAAGCTTGATTTTTCCTATCAGGGCTACACTGAGAAAGTCCTTGAATGTTAATTTGGATTTTATCTTTTAGGGCCAGGAGGAAGGAGCCCTAGGAGGTTATAAACAGATTTATTTATTTTCAAAAGATGGATGTCAGCAGAATATAGAATGGGTAGTAATGGAGAAAGAAAGACCAGTTAAAAAACTGTTGCATAACCCAAATGAGAAATATGAAGGGTCTTTTCTAAAGCATCATCGGAGAAAGATGTGGCAGTCACATCCATAAAGATTTACAGCCCTTGTTGCATTGGGGTAAATTGTAGTCAGTGTCATGAGACAAAGTGTATGTGAACTGCTATATGGAAAGTGAATTTGCTCTGTAAACTTTCACCCAAATCACAATTTTAAAAAAATTAAATAAAAGATTTACAGCCTTGGAAACTCTGTTCTATCGGGTAGCTATGAGTCAGAATCAACTCCGCAGCAGTGAGTTTGTTTTTGGGATTCTAAAGCAATGGCAGTAGACGTAAAGATGAGACCATGTGTTAGAGAGATTTTTTAAGCACTTTCGTTGCCACTTGGATATGGGTGGTGGAAGGAAAGTATGAGTTGAGGATGACATTTATATTTCTACCCTTGGAGATCAGGTAGATGGATAGTGATGCCAGTCACTCTGTCCAGTATTTGATGAATAGGTACTAGATAAATACTTCATCAATGAAATTGCTTATATTATACTGGGAAAAACCTTCTCAGAAGGAATATATAAAGACCGAGGATTCTAGTTCTAGCCCTGCTATTAACTTGCTAAGTAATCTTATGCAAGTAACTTAACCTCTGAGCCTCAGTCTTTCATCTTTAACAGAAGTTCTCAAGTGAGGTTAGGAGACCCCAGAAGTTCTTGAGACTTCTTCAGGTGTCCCCAGGGTCTAAATTATTTTCATAATAATAATAATTGATTATTTGCTTTTTCATTCTCATTCTCTCATAACTGGATAGTAGTAGAGTTTTCCACAGACTGTATGACGTGTGATACCACACTAGATTGAATATAGATACACATAGGAGAACTAATTGTCTTCCATTGTCAGACATTAAAGTGATTTGCAAAAATATAATACAGTGCCTCTCTTCTCCCTACCTTTTTTTGTTTTGTTTTGGAAAATACAGTTATTCTTCATTCAGATGTTTATGTTAACATGTAATGAGTTTATTACTTTTCAATAAATACATGTTTTTAAATTTTCTCAGTTTTAATTTTTTTTTTTTTTTTTTAAGTTCATTGCAGCGTTATTTGTAATAGCCCAAGACTTCTGACTTAGGTAGTCAGTCAGAAACATGGAGCATATTCCCTAATTTCCTGTCCTGTTCTCTCTACTTGCAAGGACTGTCACAATATATTACCATGCAAATAATTTTAAGTAAGAGAAAGGGAGAAAATCAACAAACGTGATAAATTCCACAACAAGGATACTGTGTTAGCAGTTGAGTTAGAATTTCTACTTGGAGTGAAACACTAAGACAAAGTCTATTGGACTCTACTCTGCAAGCTAGTAATGACAAAATGCACAGCATAGATCTTGTATAACTATGAAAAGCAAATTTACGCAAGATCACCACCATTCATCATTTATGCTATGGCTGAAATAGAATTCGACAACATAAACCCAAAATTTTTTCACAATTACTGGCTGAAAAAGTAGAGGATATTTAAGAGAATGCAAATAAAGTAGTAATCAAATAGAACTTTTTGGGGTAAAATGGAGGAGTTCTGAAATCTAGGTGGTTTTAATTCTCTAGCTAGATCTTATTTTGCCTTTCTAAAAAATTGAAGAATCCTTTTGGCCACCTAGAGGTGATTTCCTTTGTATCCTGCCAGATGATCCAAATCTCCTTTAAAAGGATCATGGCCTTATTCCTTTAAACACCGTAGTGCCCAGAAAACCTCGTGCCTTGGAGGAAGTTCTTCCCAGGGAACCCACTCTCAACTTTCATTTGTTTCAGGCTTTTACATTCTTTGGTTCTGAATCATGAGTCAAGTCTACTTGTCATTGCATTAATATAGTGATGTAATGGTAATTCTTTTCCTCAGTGAAAGAATTCACAACTAAGGCAAAGCGAACCTTTGTCAGGTGAAGGGCTGCTGCTTGCAAGGTTTCCCTTTGAGCACATTCTTCCCAGCTTTCAAACTAGTCTCCACTACTACTATTCTAGGCTGCCAACCCCACCTCTCTCTCTCTTTTATAGTATGTTCAATATTGACAGCTGTTAACCACGTAAACCAAACCTCTTTGGGGTACTCAATAATTTTTTAAAATGTAAAGGGGCCCTGAGATCAAAAAGTGTGAGAACTGCTGATCCATAAAATAAGAATGATGTCAACCCTTTGTACTTTGGCTTGGTTGTTACAAGGTCAGATAAGACTGTACAATAACTTTAAAAAAAAAACAAACATGAAATGCTATACAAATGTAGGATTACTTGCTATTGCTGTTATTAATTTTGGTGACTTTTCTTTTAAGATGGAACAGATTAAGCGTGCAAACCGCCTTTATACTAATGACTCCATCTTCCTGAAGAAAACCCTCTACATCCCCATCCTGACAGAGCCCAGAGACCTGTTCAATGGTTTGGATTCTGAGGAAGAGGAAGAGGTACAGCCTAGTAAGGATGAAGCTGGGCCACACTCAGCTGAGAGGAAAAAGCACGAGATAGGTTCGAGACATGCTAATGGTGAAGTCCTCCCCACACCTGGCCAGGAACCCCCCACACCCATCCATGACCTCTCGGCCTCTGACTTCCTTAAGAAGCTTGATTCACAGATCAGCCTGTCAAAGAAGGCTGCTGCTCAGAAGCTGAGAAAAGGGGACAGCAGGTAAGTCTTATAGTTCCTTTTAAGCCCTTCCATGAACTCCTCCTTTCAACACACATAAAAATAAACACAGTGCCAGCAGAAGCAAGGTGATACCTTTTTCTCATGTGGCTCCAAGACATGGAGCAGAGACAATGGCTGCTAGAATGAGTAGAAGCAGTGGGGAACTGAGTTCTATATTCTCGTTGGAGTCCAACTTACTGCTGTGATGATCCATGAAGGAGCATTAGAGTTAGGACTTATCCAAAAGGTATTGAGACATGGTCTTAGAGCAAACAGCTCACGTACTAAAGGAGAAGCTTAGCTTCTCACATCTCTTTTCATTGAGGCTGTCCTTAGGTTCTTCCTTTGATTTGTCACCCTTTCCCCTTCTCCTCACCTGCAGGGTGCCTGGGGAAGATATAGGTCCCCACCTGAGCTCCCCTCGGATGCAGCAACGAGCAGTCCTTGGTCCTGTGCCGCTGACCCAGACCTCACGGACCAGAACACTACGGGACCAGGAGGATGAAATCTTTAAACTCTGATGTCCCCAGAACTGATTGAGAGCAGCAAGATGTTGAAGGAACAACTTGAGGGGGAGAGGAGCCTGAGGTGAGGCTCAAGAACATGGCTTCCCAGCCCACCTCCCTCCACTCCTGCCATCTTCCCCAGCCTCCTTATCCATCCAAGGGTTCCTCGGCCTGGGGAAGTTTTATTATAAGAGTAGGGGATGAGAAATAGGCCTCTTTGGTTTTTTGGCTGAATCTAGTACCTTAGATTCAAAAGTCTCTTTTTACATCCCTGCTGCCTTTCCTATCCCTTCACTATTCCTTGGCCTTAGAGCAGGGAAGCAGGGAATCCTCCAGCTCTCAACTAAGTATCTAATTTATTTGGTGCTATATTGAAGTACTATTTATTTGCTGTATTCCTTCACACTCTTAGCCAAAAAAAAAAAAAAAAGGGATTTCTGTGGTCTTTAGGTGAGGGGAACCAAGAAACAGTGAGCCAGTGACTACTGGTTCCCCACCTCCTTGGCCAAGTGTATGTTATTGAGGATGGGACAGTCAGTGATGTGGGCCTGCTGCAGAAAATGGGGGATTGTGCTGGGCCTTCCCCCTAGTCTGAAAGTTAAGGATTTGGGCTCAGCCTTGACTAATTAATCCCCTATCACTCCCCAGCTCTTGCTCTGAGAAAAAGTAGCACTATAGGGTTCTGAATTCTCCATCTTACCAGTTCACCCCTCTGACCTGCTCCTCTGCTCAGACTGTGGTGGGGCTAAGGAGATGGAAGAAGGCTTATGTTGGGGTTTGAAGAGGATCATAGAGCCCCCTGCTTTGAGGGGTCTGTGTTATAGCCCATCCCCACCAGAGCCTATCTATCTATGCCTTGTTCCTCACTGCATATTTATTTACAATTTGTAGCACTGATCTGCGGTACAGTTTTTTGAGTTTCTTCTTGAAGTAGGTGAGACAACCTCATTGATACTGGAACTAAGCCTCAGTCTCCCGTATGGAAATGGCAAGAGGTGAGATAAGTGGTGTTTATTTACCGCCTTTCTTCTGTAATGATCGGAAGGTGTGAGAAGTTGGAGAGATTAAACATTGAGCCCTGTGCATGTTTTAGTAGTTTTATTTCCCCTGTGAGACTCTCCCCTGCCCTAGCCCCTTCTTCCTGTACTCCAGAATAGAACCTCTGGTATCTGTCCATCTCTGCCTAGAGCTGGAGGTTCTAGGATGTTCCTAAGGACTCTCTTACCCTTTCTGTCTTTAGTGTCCCCAGAGGGATTAGATGAACTGTATCCCCTTCTCTTAGTTCATAGAGGAGGGGGATTTCCTATTTCAAACGTCCCTTATGGAGGAAATAGAGATCCAAGTTTCACTTCATCTTTTTCAGGCAGTTTTGTTTCCTGTCCTGGGTTTGAAACGGGAGAGGGGCCTCAGCCCTCAACATTGCTCCTTCTCCATCAGCCATTTGGGTGTGGGGTGGTCTCAGAGCCAAAAGCACTCTTGGGAAGGACTGAAGCCTGAAGAGTGAAAAGCGTTAGTGCAGATGAGCAGGGTTAGAAAGCCCATTATCTGTTGTTCTCTCAGTCAGACATTTTCCCAAGGTGGAATGTGTTGGGTTCAGGACTCTCAGAGCTTCCCCTCATCCAGCAGCTTCCTGAGCCCATCACAGATCTTGCCAAGGTGCTGAGTGAAGTCAGGCCCATAGAGGGCTGTGAGCAGACTCGGGTCAGAGAAATGATCAAACACATGGCGGATGCGGCCGTGTGACTTGGGCGTAAGGTGGTGCTCCACCAGCTCCAGCAGCACATCCCGGCACTCAGTCAGCAGGCGGGCCAATACAGCAGCCTCAAAGGTGAAGTCCACCTCGCCAAAGCTAAGTGCTGTCATGGCTCCCTGCCGCAGCTTCTCACGAAAGCGGGTGGCCAGGGCCAGCTCACTGGGGCCAAAGCAGCCACTGCGGTGCAGCACAGCCACCTTGACAGCCACCTTGATCAGGTCTTTGATAACCCGCTGGGCCTGGGGCCGGCTGTGTGTATATTCTTTGGACACACGGTAGAGCTCATCCAGCACCTCACTGCTTGTCTCATCGATGAAGAGATGGGCCACGGACCGACCTGCCATCTTACTCAGTAGCTTCTTCTCTGCTTGCAGTGCCAGACTCTTTGAGCTGAAGGTCTCCATGGTTCCTGGAAATGGGATGTGTGGTCAGTCACTAGAAGAAAGGCCACAGGCTTCTTTAGAAAGAGAGAAATGGCTTTTCCCCTTTCTGCGTCTTTTTGGTTTCTTTCTCATCATCATCTTTGTCTGTCGTCTTAATTCCCCTGAGCCCCCTTGTTTCTCTGTGACCCACTCCTACTTTTCTCCTTTAATGCTGTAGGAAACTTCAATGTCCAAAACAGCAAGAGTAGTGATATCTTTGGAGGAATGTGGCCAGCCCACCACAAGTTAAGTCTTAAGGGGAAATAGGCTATCACTGCTACAATGGAGGGGAGCTCTGGTAGCATAGTGGCTAAGACACTTGCCTGCTAACCAGACGGCTGGCGGTTCAAATCCACCAGCCACTCCTCGGAAGGAAGGTTGGGCAATCCTACTTCCGTAGTGATACTGCCTCGGAAACCCAAGAAGGGGTCACTATGAGTCGGGGCCGACTCGACGGCACATAACAACATAACAGCTACAATGGAGAAGATAGGACTTACTGGCAGATAATTCTCATAGCTACCATTTTTGAACACTGACTGTGTATGCCTGTGAAGTGTAGGCATTACTGTCCTTATTTTACAGCTGAGCAAACGGAAGCTTATATAAAAGAATTTGCATTAGGTCAAACAGAACTGTTTTTCTGACTCCAAAGGCCCATGTCAACTAATGCTCTGTACTGCCTTTAAAGAAGTGAGAAATGTAGGCAGTCCCAGGAATTCTAGTAAGAACTAATGCTAATAACTGACTGCCATTGAGTTGATTCCAACTCATAGCAACCTCCATTGGGTTTCCAAGGCTGTAAATCTTTATGGAAGTAGATCACCCCATCTTCCTTTCATGGAGGTGTTGGTGGCTTTGAACCGCTGACCTTTTTGTTAGTAGCCAAATGCCTTATTCACTATGCCACCAGAGCTCCTTAATGCTAATAGTAACTAATATTTATTGAGAGCCTGTACGTCTCTGGGTGGTTCAAGCAGTTTGCACTAGGCTAATAATCAAAGGTTGGCCATTTGAACCCACTCAGTGGCTCCTCAGAAGAAAGGCCTGATGATATACTTTCATCAAGCTACAGCCAAGAAAACCCTGTGGAGCAGTTCTATCCTCTAACATCTGAGGTGGCCATGAATAGGAATCAATCTGATGGCAACAGGTTTGTTTCTTTGGTTTTACTAGGTGTCAAGTGCTTTGTGAATTATTGCAATCTTCCAGATGTCAATAAGGTAGATAGCCCCATTTGCAATGAGAACACTGAAGCTACAAGAAATTCAGCAACTTGGCCAAAGTTACAAATAAATGATAATAATGACCTTCCAACCAAATAATCCAAAGAAACCTCCTTCCCTGGAACTCTCTCAATGAGGTTGACACATGTTGAGGAAGACTGAGAATCAAGCACCCCAGGGGGGCAGGCACTATTAGAGGTCTAAGGTCTTTTGCTGCGGTTGAACTGAGGACCTTCCTGGTGGCAGACCAGCTGCATATGTCCAGAGTTCTCTCCCCATGGTCTTTACCTGTGGTTCTTCTGGTGTTTTGCTTCTTACTTCCCCCTCCCCTGCTCTGCAGGATGTGGCTATGACCGCAGTGAGGAGCAGCCTCACCCTCTCCTCCAAACCAACATGGGAGTATGAAGGGGTAGAGCAGATGGGTAACTATGGTTTTTTCCCCCCCCACAAAATCAGTACAGTGGGAACCTGGAAACTTGCTTTGTTCCCCACTTGGCCTGGGGCCTTTTGGGTCAGACTCCACAGCCGGAAGAGAAGGTTGCTCCATGTGAGCCTTCCTTCCTCCTTGGCCTTCCTGTTACCCAGCTCTCTTGCACCCCCATTGCCATCTCATGCTTAGTCTGCTGTCCTCTGTCTCTCCCTGTTACAGCCTCCCTTTTTATCTGGTCTGAGTCCTGCCCTGTGGTCTCTGGTCATGCTCTCTCTCTGACTCTTACCCATCTGCCCCCATTATCTTCTCAGATTTCCTTGTAACATTCAGTACTTCGTCACACACCCATATACACCCCTATCCCTCAGCCTTTGCTGTCTCCACCCCATCCTAAACCATATCTTTATTTCTGAGACTGCTTTGTCCCAGGGAAAACTGAGCTAGACATCTCTATGGGAGACCCAAGAATTCTCTCCATCAAGTGAGCATCTCACAATATGGAAAGCTATGGCTGAAAGAGCCTGGCACTCTCCTGCCACCAACACCCCTAAAGCCTTGCCTTCAATTGTTGCCAGTCCCTCACCTGCCCCGTGCTGGTTGCCCGTCTTGCCTTGGATGTTCCCCGGAGAGCTGACAGAATGGAGAAGCTCCTAAGTGAGAGGCCCTTTGGCCTGGCCCCACCCCTCAAGCCCCGCCTACCTACTCTCTGCCCAACCTCCGGTTGGTTGATCACCACTATCACCAAGAAGGCCTACCGCTTAAAGCCTCTTAAAAATAAGACAAAGGAATAGCACTCTGGGGAACAGTCTTGATTCTTGGGGAGCAGGGACATTTACATATGCCCTGCTCTCTTAATTGTGCTTGCTTTCCTCCCTCCCTGGTTTCTTAATGCTCTGTTAGCCCTCATAATCTGCGATACTGGGGAAGAAGGGAAGTCCACATTTCTGGGATGAGACTCAATGGGAAAATTTCTGAAGCTTGAACCGAATTTAGGCTGGAGACTCGTAGGGCAAGCCAAGAACCAGAAGGTCTGAGTATGTTCCTGGAGTGTCCAGGGAAGGGTGATGCTGTGGTGCGGCATTACCACAAGCACACGCTTCCAGTGCCTGGCTGAGTAAGCATGACCCATCTAGAACCTTTCTTTATACTGGAGGGTGAAAGGCTGGGACCTGGGCTGCTGGACCATATATGACCAGGAGGTGTCAGCACAGCACTGAGACACTATAGGGAACAAACCTACTGAGGTTAATATCTGCTAATGGGAGCTCTGGTAGCATAGTGCCTAAGGCGCTTGACTGCTAACCAGAAGGCTGGCAGTTCAAACCCACCAGCCACTCCTCTCGGAAGGAAGGTTGGGCAATCTACTTCCATAGTGATACCGCCTCGGAAACCCAAGGAGGCACGATGGCACATAACAACAACTGGCACATAACAACAGCAACAATGGGAAACAAAAATTAGGGTAAGTCTGTTTCTGTTGTTGTTATTAGGTGCTGTAGAGTCAGTTCTGACTCCTAGCGAGTCCCTGTGTACAACAGAATGAAACCCTGCCAAGCCCTGCACCATTCTCACAGTCCCTGCTGTGTTTAATTAAGCTCATTGGTGGAGCCACTGTGTCAGTCTATCTCATTGAGAGTTATCTTTTATGCTGACCATCTACTTTATGAAGCATGATGACCTTCTCCAGGGGCTGGTCTCTCTAGTTTCTGAATGAGACAAAAATATTTACTATCAAGAATCTTACAGCCTATTCAGGGAGATAAGTGTGGAGAACTTATACAAGTTCTCCATATACAAGGCAAATGATGTCATTCGCAGTAATAGTTGTTAAGTGCTGGCAAGTCAGTTCAAGGTTTAAAGAATTATGACAGTAAAGGATTACTCTCATAGATTACATCTGATAGGAGGGCTTTGAGAAGTCTTTCTGGAAAAGCAGTCTTGGTAGGATGGATTCAGGTATTTAATAGGCAGAAATGGGGAAGAAGTGCATCCTGGATGATGGAGACAGTATAAGCAAATACCAGGAATAAATATAATACAGTGCATACACAGGAAATGGTCATTTATTCTGTATGGCTGGAACATAGTTTGGGAGAAAAGTAAAGAAGAAAAAGTCCAGGTCATGACAGGCTTTAAAGGAGTTGGTTGCTCAAGAGGTTCATACTTTTCCTATAGGTAGTGGGAAACCATGAAAGCCTTTTGATCAGGGGAGTGAAATCATTAGGTCAGTGTCTGGAACGTGTTAAATGGTTCAACCAGTTTTTAGCTGTGGAAGGGACATGCTTAAGAAGGAAGTGATGGTACAGCCTGCTTAAGCACAGGATGAGAACTGACTGATGAAAGATCTTGGGATTTGGTGATTTTACAAAAGAGATGTTCTACAAGAAAGGGAAAGATCAGAAAGTAGGCTGGTTGTGAAGAGTTGAAGAATAAACTGAAGTTCAGAAGTGGAGCCAGTCAGCATACTACTGTCTTCTGTTTCTTTCTTTTTTCCCCTCGGTCTCTCTCTCTTTCCTTCCCCTCTGTCCCAGACCTCATTCCTCCTGTCCCTCTCCTGCATACCACTGCCTTGCCCATTAATTCTTACTCATTCTTCAGGTCTCAGCTGTAAAGTCACATATTCTGTAAAACTGTCCGCAACTCCCTCCCTAAGGTACATTAAACCTCTCAGTTAATGTAGCCCTCCCCAATTGCAATAATCCCTCTTCACAGTAATTTGTGATTTTACAAATTTTTTTCTGTACTAGATTGTAAGCTCCATGAGGGCAGAGATAATGTGTTAGTGCCTAGCACATAACTCTGCTTAATAAATATTTGCTGAAAGTAAAAATTCAAAACATACCCGAGAACTAGGAGATAAGGGGAAATAACACTATCACAGTCCCATGTGACAACATTCATTTGCTTCATTCATGGGGAAGCCTTTTATTTTTTCTTACTCTATACCCATTTCTTCTAATCTCCAAATCCACAGCATATAATTAGCAGCAAATTAAAAGACAAAAGTGGAGTTTTTAGAAGCAAGAACACCGATAGCAATGAGAATTTATTGCAAGAGAAAACTAGTAAAAAAAAAAAAAAAAAAACCTGACAATTGAAAATTAAAGCATTCTTCACCATGTAAAGGAAGAATAAATAGTATTAATGACATACATTTAGGGTTTGGGGTCCTCACTGTTTTCATGGACAATGGAGTTCACCTTGCTGCCTCTGAGTTAGAAAAAGGGGAATGATGATTTCTTACATGTTTAAAGCACTTTAGGATTTACAAAGCATTCTCACCTATATTACAGGTAGTCACCAATTTAGGATGGAATTCTATTCCAATAATTCTATCATAAAACCTTTCTAACCTAAGTCAAATGCCTTGTTTTATCAGTTTTCATTATTACTGCCTGTTACTATTGGTATCTTTATAAATCATGAACTTGAATATCTGTGAGTGAAAATCTGAGAATGATAACATTAGAAAATCACACTGCAACATTGTATGTA
The DNA here is from genome assembly GCF_000298275.1 of Orycteropus afer afer. Classification (NCBI taxonomy): domain Eukaryota; kingdom Metazoa; phylum Chordata; class Mammalia; order Tubulidentata; family Orycteropodidae; genus Orycteropus; species Orycteropus afer. Next base: position 2,220,666 of record NW_006921877.1, read on the forward strand.
GTTCATATTACGATAAGATGGACAAAAAATAGACAGTCATGAGCAGTTCATCAAAACTTGAATATGTCATAAATCAGAGTTTACCTGTATTTTATTTGATTCTGTGAGGTAGGGAGGAAGATAATATGTCCCTTGGAAGATGACAGATTCAGCCTTAGAGATAGTGGTTTATCCAAAGCCATACTCTAGAGGTGAATCTAGCTCTTAATGACTTCCAACTCATGTTCTTTCCATTCTGTAATCCACAGGAAATTAATAATACCTTCTTGAATAATCTCAGAAACAGTTAAAGTGAAAATGTTTTGCACTTCATTGGATAAATTTCAGTTATCTGAAAAAAAAATTACTCAGAATGGAATATTCCTATGGGTTCTGAATAGCTGACGTTTTATCATGGTTAGATCAGTATTCTCATACCAATTCAGGAAGAGAAAGTTCAGTGTAATTTGAAGCAGTCAAGCAAAACTTCAGTCTGACATAACTAGAGGTAGTCATGGCTTTTAATCTTTGATGCATTTATTTCTTCCCCTACGTACGTTACATACTGGGCATTTTGATTAAGTGCTGGGGATAGAAAGGTTAAAAACAAGTTTCATATTTTTAGACTAAGTGGTAAATAACTATGAAAAATACAAATGGAAGTATCCAATAAGAATTGTGTCTATCAGTTTAAAGCTCAGGAGAGACCTGAGTTGAAGACCTAGATGCTTATGGTAAACACCCCATAATAAGTAACTATTGTAACTGTTTGTGTGAATTCTCTTGATCAATGAGAATGTATAGAGCAAGAAGTGGCTAAGGTATGAGCCTAGGGAACACCAACATAAAAGGAGAGGTTGAGAATGGTAAGAAAGAGAGGGCATATTGATAGAAATGAAGCCATTCATTCACTTAGTCTCTGTCAAGAGAAAGGACTCCAGGACCAAAAAGAATATTTCAAGGTGGGAGGGATTAGTAGGGTCAAAGGCTGCAACGAAGGAAAAGGATAGAATGAAGAAATGTGTATCAGATGTGACAAGGAAGTCATTAGTGGCCTTGAGAGCGATTTCAGTGGATTGACAGGCAAAACCTAGACTGCAAGTGATTGAGAAGTGATTAAGAGGTGAGAAACGGATACAGCAAATATAGCTGACTTTCTAGAAATTTGTGGACTGAAAAGAGAAATTAACTGAATTAGCTGAATACAGGCAAAAATCAAGGGAAAGTTTGCTTAAACTGTGTCCCCCTGTTTGGGACATTATCTCCTTTCTTTTGCACAGCCATTACCCACCAATGTGCTCCATGATAAACTATCCAGCAATCGCATTTTTCCCATGGAAAGGATCTTTTCCTTACATTTGGGAATTTGTGTTCAATTTAGGTTTTGTTTTATTTTTTACTCCTTTTTTTCAGATTTGGTAATTTTAATCATTTTTAAATATTTTAAGCTATTCAATATATCTAATACTGGTTTTAATTCAATAGATGATCATTTTCTTAAAGATTGGGACCACATCCCATAGTGTATTGAGCCTGAAGTATGTGCTTAATATTTATGGGATTGAACTGAAATTTGAGCTGGACCTTAAAACTCTAAACGAATTACTGCCTTCATCTGTACTCCCTAATCTAGTCAATAAACACGTAGAGATTACCGACTACATTCTAGAACCTTTGTTAGAAACTGAGGGGCCTACTTTCAACCACTGAGTGCCTCTATATATTGAGGTGTCTTTTTCTCTAAAACTTTCTCCAGTCTTTTAAAAAGCCCCATGTGTCCACTGAATTGTCTTAGACTCAAGATCCCAAGTAGCTAATCTTGCATAGGTATTGTACCATTGTCTCTGACTCTGTTTATCTCACTGGCTCACCAGGACTTCCATATGTGTCTATTTCTCAGTGTTTGTACATGTTTATGTCTTACTTAATCACTCTGTGGCTTAGCCCAAATGGCAAATCCCTGTCCCTCCTTTCCCCCTGTCTGGAGACAAGGATATGGAGGGGGAAGTGCCCACTCAAATAAAACTATCTAAGAATTCCACTGTCTGCCAGGCCACCCACTTTCCTGAGAATTTCATGAATGTCTTTTGTCCCAGCCCCACGCAGGGAAGAATCTCAGCAGGCCCCACCAAGGTGGGAGCCAACCAGTGCTGTCTGAGGTAGACTGATTCTTCCTCCACAGTGACATTCCCAGAATCAAAGGGTCTTTATGGAGGATGAGGATGAAAAGAGAGCAGTTTTGCTTTTGAAAGGATGTCCAGAGCCCTCTGAGAAAAATTGGACATCACTAATCTTGTGCATGCTAACCAGAAGGCTGGGGGTTCAAACCCCTCAGCCACTCCTTGGAAGGAAGGTCGGGCAATCTACTTCTGTAGTGATACTGCCTCAGAAACCCAAGGAGGGGTCGCTATGAATCGGGTCTGACTCAACGGCACATAACAACAATTCTGTGCCTATGGGGCAGAAAGGCTATGTGGGATTGGGGCAACTGGTCACTTTCTCTCTGGCTTTTAGGTTTCCATGTTGCTCCTCTTTCTGTCTGACTCTCTGAGTCAGTTTATCTCAGTCTCCACATCTCCCTTGGCTTCAGCCCCTGTCACCCGTCCTTCTCCATCAAGCCAACAGCCTGTCAGCCAGCCAACCTGACTTCCAGACTCCTTAACTCCTGGCCTGGTGGCCCAAGCTCATTCTGCTTTGAAAGGAGTAGAGAAAAGGAGCTCATGACACCTTTTCTCTTCCTAAGCCTCAAGTCCTCAACTGTATGCTTGGCCTTCTTTTCTGGGCATGATGAATCAGTGGAGGCACAAGGAAAGAAGGAGGATGAGATTGAAGAAAAAAAAAAAAAAGTGTAAAGGAGGAACAAAGGGTTGGGGCCAAATAAAGGCGGGGTGGGGAGGAGACTTCCCAGGGAGTAGGGTCCCCCAAAGATACAGAGAAGTGATAGAAGGTAGAGTCGCGCTCAGCCCAGCCTAGCCGAACTCCTTCCTCCCTTCCCTGGTTTCTTGTCTTTCCTTCTAGCTTCTCTTCTGTGAGACTTTTCCCCAGGGCCTCTCCTTGTTGATTCATGTGATCCTTTCTCTGTCAACCCGTCTCTGCTTCTGTGTGTGTATCTCTTCTTCTGTCCCGGTCTCAGCTACTGTCCGTGAGCCTCTCTCATCTCTCTCCTGTCTCTGGTCTTCAGTTCACCCTCCCAGCCTGACCCTCATAGTGGGCGGTGCTCTTGGCGCCCTGCCCCCGAGCTGTACTATTGGCGGCAAGGTGTCGGGAAGGCGGTGTCTAGCCCGACTTCAAGGACTGGATTAGCTGCAGCGATTTGGGAGGCGGCCGAGAGGTGGGTCCGGCTGGGAGGCGGGCGGGGCGGCTAGGGCCCGGCCCAGAGCTCCGGGCGGTCGCATTGTTTTCCTTCGCGGAACCGCGGCGGGAGCAGGGTCTGCGATTCGTATCCTGGGCTCGTTTGCCCGGACAGCTCTGGGAGCCCGGCTCCAGGGTCCATGCAAATCGGACGCTACTTAATCTAGCCAGAGCCCCAATCACAGATTGCGAATTCGGAGCTGCGCGGGCCCCCTGCCAGCCCGCGGCGATCTCGATCCCGCTGACCCGGATCTCGGAGCAAGTACCCCAGGGCTGGGATGGGGCTGCAGGGAGGCAGGAGGGATGGGGGCCGCTGCAGTCCGGAGGCAACCCTCCGAAGTACAAGAGGGACGGGTAAGGATGTCGGCGCTCTGTGCGTCTGGCTGGCGAAGAGGGTCAGCGGAGTTGGGGTACCTTGAGGGAGAAGGGGACCGTGGTCGAGTACCAGCACCGCACTGCTGGGCGGAGGGTCTGGGCGCCTGTTAGGACTGGCTTTCTGTGAGTCGCGTCTCTATCCCAGAGCGCGAAAGGGGACGCTTTGAGGCGCGCACAGTACAGAGGGTGGAAAACCTGGTCCCTTGCATCCTTCGCAGGGAAACTAAGGCTAGGAGAACGGCCGAGAACCGGACCGTCTCGATGCCTCTGCAGGAATGGGAAGGGGGACGCCTCGTTCTGGATCCTGGTGTCACGGCAGCTCGGCTTGTCCTTGTGCAAGCGGGAATCTGAGCAATTCTCAGGGGGCTGGCTTTGGCACAGAGTCGGGGAATGAGGTCCCCAAGAAACATCGGTCCCAGCGCCCATCTCCTTCTTTCACCTCTCTCGTCCCCGGGCTTTGTTAGCCTGGGGTCTGCCAAGGAGGAGAACCGAGCTGGTGACCACATCCCGAGCCCACGGATCCCGCTCAGCGCTGGCCCTGGGCCCGCCCTCGTCGTTCCCAGCCTCTGGCCCTGTTTCTTTGGCCTCAGAGACCCGCCTCCGCTCGCCCACCCCCGCCCCCATCCCCACTCCGTCTGCGTTTGCAGGCCCCTTCAGCCCCTCCTCCCGCTAACGTGGCTCTGGGACCCGGTCCCGGCCCAGACTGCTGCCCGCCCCTTCTCGCTGCCTCGGATCCAGTGAGGGGGAGACGCGTCGAGACCCTGGCCCTTGGCCCACCTCATGCAAGGCTCTAGACACCTGGATTATCCTCGTTGGGGGCTTGGGTGGGAGGCAGGGTAGGTGCCCAGTCTGGCGCTGAGCGCTAGGGACGGGGAAAATGCCTTCGAGAAGGGAACACGTTTAGGCCCCTCGGCACCCCTACCACCCCCCAGGAAGGTGGACTGGGGCGGGCGGGCGACCAGCCCGAGGGCTTCCTGCTATTGTCCCCAGCCCAGACTCTTTCTCCATCCCTTCCCCAACCCCTGCCAGACAGTGGCTATGACCTGGTCACTCCCAAGAGGTGGCTGCCGGGGGCCAGGAGGAGAGAGAAGGGCTGTTTCCTCTTCCCAGCTAGGGGAGAACCTAGGAGGGGGAGAAAGAGATGGCCAGATCTCTCTCATTTGCTTCAAATTGAGAGTATGAAGCAGCTGGGATTGGTCCCAGGGCAGAGTGAGCCTTTCTCCAGACCAGGGGTGGGGTAGGGACACCCAGATGCTGCTCCCCAAGAATAGCAATGGTAAGTAAGCCCTCTTAAGGTAGCATATTGAGTCTGGGGGACCAATCCAAAGGCCAGCCAAGTGTTTTCAGAGGCTGGACTAATCCAGCCTAAGGTGGGGGGTAGAGGGAAGCAGGAGCTGCTCTCACAAGGAAGAAGGAAAGGGCTGTGGGTGCTGCTATCAGAGCATTTTGCCTGGAAATGAAGAGCATGTAAATGAGATGCAAATTAGTCTCTATTGTCCCCAGCTAGGGCGCTTTTGCTAAGAAGGATGCTGGATTCTGAAGGTTTTAATGTGGGAGTGGTCGCTGTGCCCCCTGCAAACTCTCCCTATCACCCTGTACCCCAAGGCTGGTCTAGCAGCTCCAGGAGTTTCTGGCAAGGGACCATCCCTGGCCTCTGCCCTCACATCCCTGGGCATGAATGGGCCCCACAAGGCTAACAACATCTTTGTAACCTAATACAATGTCAGTGGCCCTCCGACTTCTAAAGAAGCATCTCCCTGACCCTAGCCTCAGCAAACTTTTCTTAAATTTTCATATTTACGTTCAAGGGGAGGTGTAACTGTCTCTGATCTCCTCCTGTCCCTTCTTCCATCAGGTCAGAGGTCTTCTATTCCCCCAAGACCCCCACAGGAGTCACCACCCCAGGTAAGGAAAGGGCAACAGTTCCTGAGAGCAGGGGATGGAAGCAGACATGGCCAGGGAGCAGGAAGAGGGTCTGGTTGCTCTCCCCATTTGCCAGAGAACAAAGTTGTTTCCAAGGTGAAGATACCAGTTGCCCAGGGCAACTTGGGGGGGGGGCAGAAGGGGGAGGCTAGGAGACAAGCTGTGTCCCTTTCTCTTCTCTTGGGAGCACCAGCATCCGGAAACATGGTAGGGAGAAGGAGGGAGGCTTGGCCTCTCAACACCAGAGGGTCGTTAGTTGGCTGGCTGCTCTTCCCTGGGGAGGGGGGTCATCATTAGGTGTTCCTACCCCTTCCCCTCCTCCATCTCTCTTGGGGCCCCACCTGACGTCAGCCTCCCCACCAGTGACGCTGGATTGGGGGGGGGGCACTTGGGTTCTAGCTCCAACAGTAGAATTGTTGGAGAAACGGAAAGGGGCTGGGCATGGAGCCCCAGGGTCTCTCCTTGAGGAGACATGGTGGGATAGGATTGGTGTAGGACAGCTGTTCACAGAAAGAAATTCTTACCCTTCCTGACCTGATTTCGGGAGCCTCCTCACTTCAATTCAGGGGAAGGCAGGAAGCTGATGGATACCTCCTATTGTGGGTCTCAGCCAGGGTCAGCTGGCTGTGGGAAGGAGGCTTGTCTCACTACCCCTTCCACCGTATCCATCTTTTCCTGGACTTTGGTCTACAATTGCCTGCCTATCATTGAATTATTTATATTTCAATTGCAGAGGCAGCCCAATAAAGGAAGGAAGGGAAAAAAGGGGCATGTTCAGCCATTTCCCCTCCCCAGTATAGCCCCTTCTATTCCTGGCTTCTTACATGGGGTGGGTCCACTCTACCCCTCCACCAAGTACATGCATAGGTTCTTAGGAGGCAGGGAATGAGCAGGGGGCTAGAGAGGCTGGGAGGGGGCATAGTGGTCGGGGAGACAGCTGCAGCCAGAGCTAAATTTAGCCTCTGATCTGGCTTTGATGCAGATTCATTTTTGGCTAAGACAACCCCCAACTCTACCCCCTCCCAGCTTATCCCCAGTAGTGGGAAGGGCTCCTGAAGCAGAAGCTTAGACCAGGGTAATGACCCCCAGGCTTCCCCTTTTCCCTCTGCTCTGTTCTTCAGCCCTACAGAGGAGAGTAGCTGCCTCACAGCTGCCTCTGCCTGGGCTCAGTGCCTGCATCGCTCCCAGGGTGCTGTGGGGGTCTGCAAGGGAGGGGGGAGGCAGACATGGTGCCCTCTTCCTCCTCCAAGTGCCAAAGAGTCACTATTTATAATTTTAAGCCTTCAGTATCTAATTATAGCTGAGAAGGGGTTAGCAAGAGGGGGGCCAGGAGGTGTCACCTACAGAATGTCCCAGACCCAGTCAGGAGGGAGGAGGAAAGGCTGAGTGAGAAGGCTGGGAGGGGGAGCGGGTGTGTCCTGTCCTCACCTGGGGTCATCACCAGCCATCCTCATACCAGCCAGTTTGGGGCAGTTGGAACGGGAAGGGCCTTGAGTGATGGTGACAGCCGGCTGGGACTGAAGCAGTGCCAGAGAGAGGGCTCTTTTCCTCCACCCCACAGGGTCTTCTGGGGTTAGACCAGGGAAGGAGCCCTGCTCAGGGAACTTGCCTCCTCTCTCACTTTCCTCTCTGTTTCCCTTTCAGGGCCAGCATATGGGTGAGGGGGCACCCCCTGGGGCCTGAGCTGCCCCACACAGGATGCCCCGTGACCCCTACCTCATGCCTTTGCTGCTACTGCTGCTGTTGCTCTCACTGCCCTATACCCATGCTGCCTTCCCCCAGGACCCCCTCCCTCTGCTGATCTCTGACCTGCAAGGTGAGTGCCCTGGTACCCTGCCCCCTCTGTGTGAGCTCATCACTCAGTCAGCAGTTAAAAACTGAGAGCTCCTATGTAGAGGGCAAGGTGCAGGAAGGCTCCCAGCCTCAAAGAAGCTAACAGCCTGATCAGCAAAGGGGAACAGACAGGGAGAGTGAACTGGCACCTCATGACAGTTGCCTCTCACTGCTGGGGCTGGTTTCTTCACTGAGAGGCAACTGGCATTTGGTGGCTTTGTTAAGAGACTCTTTAGCCAGACCGAAGCTTAGCAGGTTTGAATCTCTGCTATGCTTCTTACTAGCTTTGGGAACTTGGTCAAGTTATTTAACCTCTCTTTGCCTCAGTCTCATCTGCAGAATAAGAATAATAATAGTATTATACCTGGTAGAGTTATTTAGGGATTAAATGAGGTAATGCATGCAAAGAGTTGAGAACACTGGCACAAATTAAATGCTTTATATGTATTTGATGTTATCATTATTAATTATCAAATAGAAATTTGGAACTAATTCAGGGGTTCCCAATACTTTCTACCACTTGACCATCATGAAGAAAATCATAAACCCACTTTTTGTGACTACATAAAAAACACACTGCTGTCAAGTTGGACCTGACTCATAGCGACCCCTCCTTGGGTTTCTGAGGCGGTATCACTACAGGAGTAGATTGCCCAACCTTCCTTCTGACATGGGTTTGAACTGCCAGCCTTCTGGTTAGCAGTCAAATGCCTTAGGCATTATGCCACCAGACCTCCTTTTGTGACTAGAATCTTTATTTATTGGTATAACTTTTATATATAAGGAACTCTGGTGGTGCAGTGCCTAAGGCTTTTGTTAAAAAGAAGTTTGCAAGTTCAAACCCATCAGCCGCTCCTTAGAAGGCAGATGAGACAATCTACTTCTGTAAAGATTTACTGCCTTGGAAACCTAATGGAGGGAGGGGGTCACTATGAGTCAGAATCAACTCGATGGCAGTGGGTTTGGTTTTTTGGTTTGGTTATATATGTAGGATTGAGAGTAATTTTAAGGATGGAGGAACTGCAGTTGAGTTATTGAGAGTAATTGTTAGGGGACAGGTAAGAATAGCAAACATTTTTACACACCAGATGCAGTTCTAAGCACTTTACAAATGTTAAATCATCTATCCTTGAACTCTGGCCTCCCTTTGGGCTCTAGCAATGGTTTCCATAATCAGGCCAGGTAGATGCTGGAGTTGGTCAAAGGAAGCAAAACTCTTGGAGGTTTAGCTAGCCTGTGAAGGCCTTGAGGGGAGGGTGCCGACACAGGGTAGAGAGAAATGGGATGAGTAGGAGCTCTGGTGGTGTAGTGGATAAGCCATTTGGTTGTTAACCAGATCAGTGGTTCAAATCCACCAGCCACTCTGCAGAAGGAAGATGGGGCAATCTACTTCAGTAAAGTAGGAAACCCATTCAGAAACCCAGTGGGGGTTGCTGTGAGTTGGAATTGATTTGATGGCAGTGCATTTGGTTTGGCTTTAGATGCCATGAGATGAGAAAGTGCAGTGTGGGAGAGAAAAGGAATTGCTGGCCCAAGGAAGGATTGGGTTTAGGTCTGAAATCCAAGAGACCTGGATGTGAATCCTGGTGCCTGTCACTTTCAAGGAGCCCTGATGGTGCAGTGGTTAAGTGCAGGCTGCTAACTGAAAGGTTGGCGGTTTGAACCAACCAGCTGCTTTGCAGGAAAAAGATGTGGCAGTCTGCATCTGTAAAGATTTACAGTCTTGAAAGCCCGATAGGGCAGTTCTTCTTTGTCTTATAGAGTCACTGTGAGTTAGAAGTGACTACGGCAATGAGGTTTTGATTTTTGCCACTTTCAAGATAAATTCATTTATATAAGCTTCCTAATTAAGTGTGAGGCTCCTTATCTGTAAAATAAGCCAATGAGAGTGTCCGCCTCAAAGGGGTGTATTAGATGAAATAATGTTCCTGAAGGAGGCGCCCTGGTGGCACAGCAGTTAAACCATTCAGTTGCTAACTGAAAGGTCGGAGGTTTGATCCCAGCAGCTACCCTGCGGGAGAAAGATGTGGCAGTCTGCTTCCATAAAGATTACAGCCTTGGAAGTGCTATGGAGCAGAAGTGCTAACACCATGCTCAGAAGAGATTAAGTGCTCCATGTTAGCTGGTATTATTTTTATCAATAGCTTTAAGGTATCTCACACCTTTCCTCACATACCCACTATGTCTATGGCTAGGTATTCCTCTCCTACTTTTGTGTGGTTGGAGAGGGCGTTTGGGGCATGTGTGGTATCCCCTCAGCACCCCATCTCTCTGTGTGCCCTCCAGATACCTCCCCATTATCCTGGTTCCGGGGGTTGGAGGATGATGCTGTGGCTGCACAACTTGGACTGGATTTTCAGAGATTTCTGACCTTGAACCGGACCTTGCTGGTGGCCGCCCGGTAAACTGGCTGAGGCAAAGTTGTGGGGAAGACATGCATGCTCCTGGGCAGACATGGGACCTGCATGGCTACTGCAGCATCTTGCAGGGGACACACGCAGGTGCACAAGCCAGGGACATGGACATGCTTGGACCCAGAGCACAAATGCCAAGCCGTAGAGTAAGGGAGAGAGTAAAGCACAAGAAGTCTGCGCTGTTTGTCTCTGTTCAGCTGAACATGGGGAAGGTGGGGACTCAGGAATTTGGCTGGGTGCCCTGGCTTGGCTCTGATCCCTCCTTACCCACTCCTTCAGGGATCACGTTTTCTCCTTCGATCTTCAAGCCCAAGAAGAAGGAAAGGGGCTGGTGCCCAACAAGGTGAACATGGGGAAGGCATGGAAATGAGGCTGGGAATGGTTTAATAGGGGTTAAGTGGGGAAGAAGGAGGATACAAACGGAGCTCTAATGCGAGGTAGGGTCCAAGGTGCCCTATGATTTTCCCTCTTCTACTTTTCTCTTCAGTATCTAACATGGAGGAGCCAGGATGTAGAGAACTGTGCGGTGCGGGGGAAGCTGACGGTGAGCAGTGGTGGGAGAATTCTGAGAGAAGACGAGGACTACCCTGCCTCTAGGCTCTGTCCAAGCAGTCCTCCACCATGTCCTATTTCCCACCCACCTTTTCTATCCCAGGCCTCAGAGGAAAATGGGAAGAAAAGGGAATTCATGATTTTTAGCTTTCTTTATGCATGACTCACAAAAAACCCTGGGAAATAGTTATTATTACTCTCAGATAAGGAAAGTAAGACTCAAGAGAGGCCAAGGCTACAGAATTATTGAATGACTTATTTAGGACTTCATATTGCTCTGACTAGCTCAAGGGTAGCAGTCTTCTTCCCTGTGTCCTCTATTCCCAACCCCAGTGACCCATGCAGCTGATCTGGAATTTTGGGTTCTTTAGGACGAGTGCTACAACTACATCCGTGTTCTCATTCCCTGGGACTCCCAGACACTCCTTGCCTGTGGAACAAACTCATTCAGTCCCGTGTGCCGCAGCTATGGGGTACAAAAGGGAGGGTGGGAGGGTCACTGTGGGAATGAGGTGGAGAACCCAAAGTGGCCCATCAGTTTGGTGGGGAGGGATCAGGATCTGAGTTGGGGTAATGGTTGTGCCTAGAAGGGTAGGGAAAGGGAGGTAAGGGAATATGAGGAAGCAGGTTATGGAGCCAGATTCTAAGAACCCAAGGGTTCTAGGAACCGTTCCCTCTGCCCCCAGATAACTTCGCTGCAGCAGGAGGGTGAAGACCTGAGTGGGCAGGCTCGATGCCCCTTTGACGCCACCCAGTCCAATGTGGCTATCTTTGCAGGTGTGGACCTGGGCATGTGGGAGGCAGGCATGTGGGCTGGAGGGAGCTCCCACCTTAGCCCCTCTCCCAACTTGGTCTCTCCCTCAAGCCCGAATGGAGGGTTGAGGTAAGGACCAAGGCCAGATCTAGGTAGGGTTGGGAGGTCCAGGAAGAGCCAGGATACAGATATCTGAGCCTTCCCCCTAACTCCACCCTACCCACCCCTCCAGAGGGCAATCTGTACTCAGCCACAGCTGCAGATTTCCAGGCCAGTGACGCAGTAGTTTACAGAAGCCTTGGACCTCAACCACCACTTCGCTCCGCCAAGTACGACTCCAAGTGGCTCCGAGGTCAGGGCGGGCCTTGGGGTGGGAGGCTGCTCCTGGGGAGGTGCAGGGTGAAAACTATGGCAGGGAGCAGGCAGATGGTGGCGGTGGTGTGTATGTATGTAAAGGAAAGAGTCTGTGTGGTGCCAAGAGTTTCTGAGCAGGTATAGATACGCTTCCATATCCTTTTTTGTCACTCCCTTCTTCAGAGCCATACTTCGTCCATGCCTTGGAGCATGGAGACCATGTCTACTTCTTCTTCCGAGAGGTCTCTGTGGAGGATGCCCGCCTAGGGAGGGTAAGGAGGTGGGCATCAGGGGTGGGTAGTTGGAAAGTTCTACTGGATTCTGAAGAGCCAGTCAGGGGAGAGCTCCTGATTCTAATCTCCACAACACAATCCCCTGGACAGAGCCCCCAACTTGGAATAGCCCCCAGTCCTCTAGCTCTACATTCTGCTGTCCTTCACCTTGACTCAGATTGACACTCTGCAATGTATCCTACCTTTGCTGTAACCCCCAACATTTGTCTCTTGGTGCTCTTAACTGTATTCCTTTCATCCAGTTGGTCCTGTGACTCCCTCACTTTTGCCTTCTTGTCCCAACTCTCCTCCTCCAGGTACAGTTCTCCCGGGTAGCCCGTGTGTGTAAGCGTGACATGGGTGGCTCACCTCGGGCCTTGGACCGCCATTGGACATCCTTCCTGAAGCTGCGGCTCAATTGCTCTGTCCCTGGGGACTCCACCTTCTATTTTGATGTCCTCCAGGCATTGACTGGGCCTGTGAATCTGCATGGCCGCTCTGCTCTCTTTGGGGTCTTTACTACCCAGACCAATAGGTTGGTACTGTGCTGACCCATGTGGCCCAATCTGTCCCCTGTCCCACCAGTGTCCAAGCTCCCCTCTGAAAGACTACTGATGGGGGACAGTGAGGGGAAGCTCTATTCAAAGCCAGTTTGCTTTGCTGTCCACCATTTTTCTCCGAGCCTGGCTCCCAGTGGCTGTCCTGCCCTCAATCTCTACCTCCTAACGTGGTGCATGAACGGTAGCTCTCACTTACCTGGGAGGGGCTATACTGTCTCTTCCAATACCTAGCCTGCATCATTTTTTGGCTCCCTTAGCATCCCTGGCTCTGCAGTCTGCGCCTTCTACCTGGATGATATTGAGCGTGGGTTTGAGGGCAAATTCAAGGAGCAGAGAAGTCTGGATGGGGCCTGGACCCCTGTGTCTGAGGATAGGGTCCCCTCACCCAGGTACCTAGGATGGGATGGGTTTTGTGGGGGCAGAAACAAGCAGAGTCTGTTCTCAAGATGGGACTGAGGAACGGCTAAGGGGTCCAAGGTCTAGGGAGGGGGCTATAGTGGGTTACCATCAGGAGAGACCCCATTGTCTAAAGTTAGGCCCAAATCCAAGTCCTGAGAAGAAGTGGACAGTGGACTGGAGGGCTGCAATAGAGAAGGGAAGCAGTGGTGTATCTGTGTGTAGGGGGAGCAAGGGTAACAATTGTAACCAAGCCTGGGCTCCCTTCCCTAAAGCTGCCCCTTCCCATGTACCCACCAGGCCAGGGTCCTGCGCAGGAGTAGGTGGAGCTGCCTCATTCACTTCTTCTCGAGACCTCCCTGATGATGTCCTGACCTTCATCAAGGCTCACCCACTGCTGGACCCCGCTGTGCCACCTGCCATGCACCAGCCGCTGCTCACCCTCACCAGCAGGTATGGAGCTAAAAATCACTGCCCCTGGCCCCTAGCTCTTCTCCTTCTCTGACCCCACAAGGTAAAGGGCATCAGTGGAGGGACAGAACATATGAAAGTAAAAAGGAATAAGCTAAGAAGGAAACACTGGGATGTGGGGGAAGAGCCCAAGAGTGGGTACCAGGACACCTGGGCTTCCCTTGGAACACTCATAATCTTCACTTTTCCCTGACCTCAGGTCTTTCCCTGCAGGGCCCTACTGACCCAGGTAGCTGTGGATGGGATGGCAGGTCCCCATAGTAACACCACAGTACTGTTCCTTGGGTCCAACGATGGGACAGTGCTGAAGGTGCTGCCCCCAGGGGGGCAGTCTGGGGGACCTGAACCCATCCTGTTGGAAGAGATTGATGCCTACAATCCCTCCCGGTGAGCTTTTAGAGGGCAGGGCTCCCACAAGGCAGAGGTGGGATGGGAGATGGTTGATAGGGTGGTAGGTATGGGTGGGGACTCCCAACATTGTCTTCTGTGGTACAGGAACTGTGGAATAGAGAAGGGGTCTTGGCAAGAAGACTGGACATTATGGTGGGGCAGGGTGGCCAAGCACGAACTCCAGTTCTGTGGATTGTGTTCAGCTGCTTGTGTGCCTCCCAACCTTGTTCTTCCCTTCAGGAAAAGGGAATCTTCATGTGGCTCATCTCTGATTTTTTCTGGCCTCACCCCAGGTGCAGTGGGAAGCAGTCAGCCCAAACAGCACGGCGGGTCATGGGGCTTGAGCTGGACACTGAGGGTCACAGGCTTTTTGTGGCTTTTTCTGGCTGCATTATCTACCTCCCTCTTAGCCACTGCACCCGGCATGGGGCCTGTCGAAGGTGAGAGAGGCCTGAGGCCAGGCCCTTCCTGGGTAAGCTCCCTGGACCTTCCAGGAACACAGGCCTTGGGGGAGGCAGGGGTAGGTAGGTAACTGGGTATGTGTGTGTGGGTGTTTATGCCTCAAGTATTTTGAAGGTGAGCAGCAATCAGGCTATGGAATAGGGATTGAGGTGGATAGGATGAGAATACAGGGCTAGAAGCCTCTTGTAGGTCAGAGAGAGAGTGAAAGAGGCAGGGGAACGGACTGTTATCAGAATGGGGAGGGTCCCAGCCTCACATGACTGTTTTCCCTAGGAGCTGCCTGGCTTCTCGGGACCCATACTGTGGATGGCATAGCTCCCAAGGCTGTGTGGATATCAGGGGACCTGGTGGGTAAGTGAGAGGTCCCTGGATCTCCTTAGGAGAAAGGTCCCCATCATTAAGAGAAGCTGAGGGCTAGGGTGGAGGGATGAGGGCAAGATGTAGAACTGCACTGAGCCACTTCCTTTTCTGCCTAGGACTGATGTAGATCAGGTTGGGGACCGGGAAGCCATGGAGGATGGTGACTGCCAAGGTAAACAGAAGGGGTGACTGCAGCCATAGCTACACATGGCTCTTAGTTATCTAGTGCTTCTATAACAGAAATATGAGTGCCTTTAACAAACAAATTAATTTTCTCACAGTTTAGAAGGTTACAAGTCCAAATTCAAGTTGCTGGCTCTAGGGGAAGGCTTTCACTCTGTCACCTCTGGAGGAAGGTCCTTGTCTATTTGAGCTTCTGCTCCTGGGTTATCTTAACATGAGTTGGGATCTCTCTTCCTCCATCTCCTATTAGTTTGGTTTAATCTCTTTTATATCTCATAAGAGACTGACTCAAGATTGCTCCCTATGCTAATCCTTAGTCATTAACATAACAAAGACAACCCATTCCCAGATAGGATTATCATTACAGGCAGAGTTTAGGGTTCAAAACATATTTTTTGGGGGCACAGTGACCTTCACCAGTTCTTCATTAAGCTCACCCCACCCCTATCTTTACCCTCTTTCCCATATTCATAGATGGAGCTACTGGGAGTCAGTCTGGCCCAGGGGATTCTGCTTATGGTAAGTCCTCTTATGCCAGTTTCCCCTTTTCTTGCTCAGCTTCCACGTACCCAAATCTGTGCCCCATGGTGGCAGCAGAAAAGTACTGTGGACACCCTGAGAGAGTCTCAGAGAAGGGCCTGCATCCTCTAAATATACCTGGCACATAATAGGGTGCTTATTAATAAATAGTTTTGAACAAATAAGTGAATGTATCTCCTGCATGGTGAACCCTACCCCATACCCACAAGAGTAGAGGCTGGAGTTCTAGACCCCTGGGTTGGGGGTGGTGGTGGTGGGGGTGGTGGAACTCCTGGATGGGTGTCAGGAGTAGAAAGCATGAGCCTCATTGGCTCTGACCTGGTCTCTGTCACCAGTGCTTCTGGGTCCTGGCCCTTCCCCTGAGACCCCCAGCCCCCTCAGTGATGCCCATCCCCGGCCCCAGTCTTCCACTCTTGGAGCTCACACTCAGGGTAAGGGGGCTGGCTGGGAGGGATAGGAGTGAAGTGTGCGGCTGCCCATTCTTGGAGAATTCTAAGCCACTCACTGACTGGTGTTTGGTGCTCACTAACGTTTGTTTAGAGCCTCTTCTCCCCAGACCCATCTGTACATCTCAGCCCCACCTCCTGCTCAGCTCAGCCAGAGTTTGGCACTTGCTGTTGGCATGGCTACAGGGGCCAGAGCAGTAGTGGGGACACTCCCCAGGCCCAAGCTCTAGTCTGTGTGTGAGGCTTAGTGTGATGGGCTGTGTGTTGGGGGGTCAGAGGAGGCGGGGAGCGATTCCTGAGGAAGGTCAAGGCTGTGTGAAATGACGCTGAGCCACAGAAGGAATGAGGGTAGATTTCGGAACTTGCCACTACACTCTCTAGGCCCAGCACATTCAGCGCACCCGCCTACCCTCCGCTGAGCCTCCCTCCTCCCTCTCGGTCAGCAGGCGTGCGCCGGGACCTCCCCCCAGCCTTGGCCTCCCGTTCCGTTCCCATCCCACTCCTCCTGGCCAGTGTGGCCGCAGCCTTCGCCCTGGGTGCCTCGGTCTCTGCCCTCCTGGTCTCCTGCGCCTGTCGCCGCACCCACCGACGTCGGAGCAAGGACATCGAGACCCCGGGGCTCCCGCGCCCTCTCTCCCTCCGTAGCTTGGCCAGGCTCCACGGTGGGGGCCCAGACCCCCCGCCGCCTTCCAAGGACGGAGATGTAGCACAGACACCCCAGCTCTACACCACTTTCCTGCCTCCCCCTGAGGGCGTGCCCCCGCCTGAGCTGGCCTGCCTGCCCACTCCGGAGTCCACCCCCGAGCTGCCAGTCAAGCACCTCCGTGCCGCCGCAGGGCCCTGGGAGTGGAACCAGAACGGGAACAACGCCAAGGACTGTCCGGGCCGCGCGCGAGGCGGGAATCCTACGGGCGGCCCCGCCCCGCGCGTGATGGTGAGGCCGCCACCGCCGGGCTGCCCCGGTCAGGCCGTCGAAGTCACCACTCTAGAGGAACTGCTGCGTTACCTGCACGGCCCGCAGGCGCCCAGGAAAGGGGCGGAGCCCCCGTCCCCCGCCCCTTTTATCTCGAGAGCACTCCCACCAGAGCCTGCCCGCACCCCCACCCTCTTTGCTGGTTCCAGCCCCCTCCCCCGGGAATGCACCCTGCCTCTGAGGCTGGACGTGCCCCCAGAGGGGAAATGCGCAGCACCCACCGCGCGGCCTGCGCTCTCCGCCCCAGCTCCCCGGCTAGGGGTCGGGGGGACGCGGAGGTTGCCCTTCTCCCCTCACCGTACACCACCTGCCCTACTCACGCGAGTCCCTTCGGGAGGCCCTTCCAGGTACTCCGGGGGTCTCGGGAGGCACCTTCTGTACCTGGGCCGGCCCGAGGGGTACCGGGGCCGTGCCCTAAAAAGAGTGGACATCGAGAGGCCCCAGTTACCCCCGAAGGCTCCCCTAGTCAGTCCCTCCTCCCAGCCGGCCATAACTAACGGCAGCCATTTTAACTTTTAAAGGGAGCTACCTCAAGGCCTCAAGTGGGGCCCTTGAGGCTTATTCTCTTAAAGGCCGTGGGCATGGACGCCTCTCCAAGGACAGACCACCTCCCTCCCTCCGTGTTCCGCACCTCCTGCCTTCCTGGACTCTGAGAGTCTCCCGGGGTCCCTTCCCGGCTCGGGTTTATTTATTGACTGTCTTTCCCCCTGTCTTCGAGAGTGGAGTGGGAGGTGAGAAGCTCGTCCCCTCAGTGAGCCAGCTTTTCGAGGGGCACTGGCAGACTCCCACTCCCCCCTCCCTTCCAGCCAAGCTGCCTTAACTCGCTCCTCCGGGCTTCCACCATGGACTGGGCCCCGGGCGGGCCGCATGGCGGACTGACGGGCGGGGGCCAAGCGCGTATTGTACAGAGTTCTCGGACCTCCTGGGACGTCCCTCCTCCTACCGTGTAGGAGCCTCCGCTTCCCAATACAGCTGTGTCCCCGAGCCGTTGCCTGACTTGACTCTCAGAGGAGGGAGGAGGTGTCGGGAATCGGTCGGTGTTCGCCCTGGGCGTCTTTGCCCCTGAATCTCTATCTTCATCTTGGCCTTGAGCTTTCTCCCGAGTAATTGGGATGGCTTTCGTCCCACCGGGGTTAATCAGGAAAGGTTTCCTGAAGGAGGCTAGCGAAGAAATGGTGTATGCAGATAAGCCAGGGCCCAAGAGACCAAAGGTGGAGTTTAGGGGAGGGCACTCGGAGCATGTTTTTGGATTGAGGAGAAGGGATTCAGAATTTCATTATCTATTCTCTGGCGTGTGTAAGGGGAAGGAGGCATTTTAGAAGAAATACGATGAAGCTGCAGTGTAAGGGACTTAAGTTGCACATCAGGAAATCTTGTCCTAAGAAGAATTTGGCTGGAAGAGTCTGCGTTGCATGAAGGGGCGGGGCAGCGGGTAAACTGCAGATACAGCAAAAGGATTCAGCTGTTTTTAGGCTAGAGTTTACCCTAGCAGTCCCTTGGGAGCGTTTCTCCTGCAAATATAGGGAGGGGATGTCAAGGCCGCGTATTTACAGCACGTAAGCTAGCTCCCTCTCGTGGGGCCTCCAGGCTGTGCTTGTGCCCGGCGCGCTAGGGATCAGCTGGAGTGTGGCAGCCGTGAGGTTCCTTTAGTCCGGCTGCGGCTGGCTGCAGGTACCTGTCCGTTACGCCGGGGACCAATAGGAAAGAAGAACAGGACCCTTGCCCCGCCCACACTCCTTGCACTAAGGCCTCGCGCAGGAAGCGGTTCCTTTCGCTGATGCACAAGTCGCGTTTTTACTGGTGTGTAGCGGGAGTATCAGCCCAGCTCGAGCCCTGGGCCGCCCTCCCGCTGGTGCCGTCTGGAGTCCCGACCTAGCCCTGAAATTACAAAAGCCTTGCCAATTGCTCTCCCCGTTGGTTGCCTGTGTCCTCGGCGGTAAACCGCTGAGAACAATTTGCTTAAAACACTGAGAATGTTTCTAGCCCAACCTTTTACCACTTAATAACCGTTACAAGTCAAAACCCTGTCCTAAGCCTCCGTTTCTGCATCTAAAAAATGGTGTTGTTGAAAGGCTCAAGTAGGATAGCGTATGTGAAAACGTTTTCTAAAGCAGATTTCTCATGGTACTTTGTGAGATGGTGATTTCTCCAAACTCACGCTTAGGCTATTCCTAACTTTGCTGAAGGATGTATGTTTTTACTAAGCAAGCCTTTTTTCATTTGCATCCTTATAACCTTCATTTACAGATCTTACCTTCAAGGGTTTTCAGTGCCCTCTGAACATTCCTCACACCTCAGGCTGTTTGACCAAATTTGGTTGTCCTCCAAAGTCTAACCTTTTCACCTTGGTGCTTATTTAACCGACTTGGGGTGGTTCTTCAAGTTTTTCCTTTATTGGATGCCTTATTGTGGCATAGTGCCTAAGGCATTTGACTGCTAACCAGAAGGCTGGCAGTTCCAACTCGCCAGCTACTCCTCGGAAGGAAGGTTGGGCAGTCTACTTCCGTAGTGTTAACACCTGGGAAACCCAAGGAGACGTCACTATGAGTCGGATCTGACTCCACGGCAGTGCGTTTTTTATTTAAACCAAAATGTTCTAAGGCCACTGTTTCCTAGATAGTGGCCGAGAGCACTGAAGGAGTGGAGAATCTTTCCAGTCACATTATCCTCTTCAAACCTAGATATTAAAGCAAGGACAAAACCAAATTTCAAGGCTGCAGCCTTTGACGGTCTCTGAAAGACAAATCTCACAAATACAGTTCTTGCTGTGAAGGTGGTCAGGAACAAAAGGGGTAAAAATACAGACCTAAAAGAGAAGTAGGTACAGTCTGCAATGGAAATTTAACCCTGTGACCCCTTGCAGGCAGCAGCGCTTTACAGATTAAATTCTTGGTTGTAGTTTAAGTGTGAAGGATGTTCATTTATTTGTATTTTATAAAACATAAAGCCAAAAGTGTCAAAGCTGGACTGACTCTCGGGACCTTTCCAGGGCTCCTGGAAGCAACTATGTTGCAGTGAGAGCAACAGTCCTTGAACTCTGCCATGCCACCTACTGGTTTGTTGTGTAACATCCACACCAAACTCACTGCCATGAAGTCGCCCATTCGGTTTTGCAGGCGGTAAATCTTTGTGGAAGTAGATTGCCCCATCGTCCTTCCCAGGAGCAGCTGCTGGGTTTGAACTTCCAACCTTCTGGTTAGCATTCAAATGCCTTAGGCACTGTGCCACCAGAGCTCCTTATGTGTAACCTAGGGCAATTCAATTAACCTTTCTGTGGTTGTTTCTTTTGCAAAGAATGGAAAGAACAGATGTGAAAATGGGGTTGTAAGACACCATACAGATACATAGGTTTAAATGAAGTGCTTTGTGGGAAAATGTTATTTGCTCGAAATACATTACTACCGAGTATGCAATCCTAAATACTCACAAAATAACTTTTCCTGACATAGAGTAGTGAATAATACATTAAGGAGATGAGTTCAAAGAAATTTTTATCACTGACAATAGAGGGGTAAACATGATCCCAATTAAGGAATCTGCAGATGTTAGGTGCCCTCCAGTCCTACAACAGAAGAAAACATTGCCCAGTCCTGCGCCATCCTCACAATTGTTGCTATGCTTGAGCTCACTGTTGTAGACACTGTTATCAGTCCATCTTGTTGAGTGTCTTCCTCTTTTTCTCTGACCTTCTACTTTACCAAGCATGATGTCCTTCTCCATGGAACGGTCCCACATGATAATATGACCAAAGTACAAGAGACGGTAGTCTTACCGTCCTCACCTCCAAGGAGCTTTGGCTATACTTCCTCTAAGACAGATTTGTTTGTTCTTCTAGCAGTTCTTGGTATATTCAATATTCTTTGCTAACACCATAATTCAAAGGCATCAATTCTTCTTCAATCTTCATTATTATTCACTGTCCAACTTTAACATGCATGTAAGGCTATTGAAAATACCATGGTGGTCGCAGGGGACATCAAACTCAGTTGGCATAACTTACTACACAAAAACATTGCTCTACATCCTGCTTTGGTGAATAGCGACTAGGGTCTTAAAAGCTTGCAAGCGGCCAACAAGATGCATCAACTACAAGGAGGAAGTAGGAAGAGAACTGTTACATTGTGGGGAATTGCAGTCAATGTCACGAGACAAAATGTGTATGAATGGCTGTATGGAAAATGAATTTGCTCTGTAAACTTTCACCCAAATCACAATAAAAAATTTTTAAAAAAACAAAGAAAATACCATGGCTTGGGTCAGGTACACCTTAGTCTTCAAAGTGAAATCTCTGCTCTTTAACATTTTAGAGAGGTCTTTTGCAGCAGATCTGCCCAGTGTAATACATTGTCTGATTTCTTGACTGCTGCTGCCATGGACATGGATTGTGAATACAATAAAATGACATCCTTGATAACTTCAGTATTTTCTTAATTTATCATGATATTGCTTATTGGTCCAGTTGTGAGCACTTTTTTTTTCTCTTTATGTCGAAGTGTAATCCATACAGAAGGCTACAATCTTTGATCTTCATCAGAAAGTGCTTCCAGCAAGCAAGGTTGTGTCCTGCGTATCACAGATTGTTGATGAGTCTTCCTCCAATCCTGATGCTGCGTTCTTCATATAGTCTAGCTTCTCAGATTATTTGCTCAGTATACAGATTGAATAAGGATGGTGAAAGGACATAAACACACCTTTCCTGATTTTAGGCATTTGCTAATGTGTTCATTTGGAGAGACTCTGTTAGCTACAGAATTGGGTTGGCTATAATCTTTACAGAAGCTGATCACCAGGCCTATATCTTCTATAGTAAGATCACTAGGCTTATATCTTCTATAGTAATGCTGGGTAGGTTTAAATCAGCAACCTTTGGGTTATAAGTCAAGCACAGACCATCTGTGCCACCCAAGGACCTTACCTTTCCTGATTTTTAAACCATGAAATATCCCTTGTTCTTTGTGAACCACTGCCTCTTTGTCTACGTACAGGTTTCACATGAGCACAATTAAGTGTTCTAAAATTCCTGTTCTTTGCAATGTTACCCTCAATTTGTTATGATCCACAGAGTCAAATGTGGATAGTTTTTTTTTTTTTTTTTTTTTAAATCACAGTAGCTCAAACCATTTTTTTTTTTAAAGAAATACTAGAATGTGCCAATAGGATAGAATCGTTATCCTCAGGGATTTCTAAGCTGATTTCTTA
The DNA here is from genome assembly GCF_000298275.1 of Orycteropus afer afer. Taxonomy (NCBI): domain Eukaryota; kingdom Metazoa; phylum Chordata; class Mammalia; order Tubulidentata; family Orycteropodidae; genus Orycteropus; species Orycteropus afer. The sequence continues at coordinate 2,242,453 of NW_006921877.1, forward strand.
GAGGCACCCGGGAGGTTATGGAGAAACCAAGGCCCCAGCAGGCAGAGTCTATCAGCTTGTATAAAGCTTTGGGGACCTGAAACACAGAAGGTTCCACAGTCACAAAGCTTGAAAAGCTGTTCAGCATCTTGGGCTCTTTGGGGGCTAAGTCACAGGGGCCTGAGCTATTATTGTCTCTCCTTGATGCCACCACCCCACACTGGGGAACAGATATGAGTCACTCTCTGCTATTCAGTCCAGCAATTGACCCTTCAGAACTGTTGACTCATAAGAAATTAAGGTTACTTATATGAGAATAAGGTTAAAATACATGAGAAGAATATGAAGCTTATGATCCAAAAGACCACCTACTTTTACTTTTTGTGTTTTGGACAGAATTCTAACAGGAAATAGATGATATGCTCAAAATCATGAAAGAGTACTTTAAAAAATTGTGGGTAGAGGATAGATAATTCAATAATTGGAGGCTAGTAACAATCTTAGGCCTGAAAGGACAAAGAGGAGTAGTGATTACTGGGAACAAGGAAAGGTACCTGGAAAATCAATCCAGTCCATCAGCCTCACTATTCTCCCTGCCTCCAGTCTCCTGCCAAGGCTCCCTACTGGCTGAACCCAACTGGAAATTAAAGCACAGGGAAGCCCATTGATGTAGTTCATATAGGTTCATATATTCCCAGGATAGAGAGCAGGATGAAGAAGGAAAGAGAGTAATGTGGAAGGAAAGACAGAAGATATTCAGCATACTTAGAGGTGAAGACCCTATCCGTGACCCCAAAAAGAGGTTATCTTTGACTCTTCTTGCTCGTGTATTGCTGGCCTACAATTCTATGAAGATGCCCCCTGAATTATTTGCAGCATTTACTTTGGGGAGCTTGTAAGAAAGGCTGCTTGGAGAAGTTTTGCCTCCCCATTTCTTAATTGCAATCTGAAATGAATTAAGATCCTCAAAGCCAAGAGATTATGATAGTATTACGCTTACAGGACAAACTACAGAGGAAAGAACACTCGTAACTCAATGTAGAAACTTAATTTTGTACATAGCCAGCCTGGTAGCAAAGCCTTAAAAGTATGGTAGCTATTATTATTGGCCCTTCTCCCAAACATCACTTTCCTACACAATGAGGAATTTTCTTTAACTTTAGGAATGGTTATGGGAACAAAGTGTAGCCCGACACTTTTGCTCAGGGGTCCCCTATAATTGTTTTTTTTAATAATTTTTTCAATTGTTATTGAGAATATGCACAGCCAGACATACACCAATTTAACAGTTTCTATATGTACAATTCAGTGGTATTAATTACATTCTTCAAATTGTGCAACCATTGTCACCCTCCTTTTCGGAGTTGTTCCTTCCCTGTTAACATCAACTCACTGCCACCTAAGGTTTGTATGTAATCTTTTAAGTTGCTGTTGTCAATTCAATCCCATATAAAGAGATTTTAAGAGCATAAAGTTCAAGGCAGGCATTCTTTATACTAGTTAAGCTACACTATTGTTTGGTTTTAAGAAGACTGAAAGGGATATTTTTGGTTGAAGGTTTGAAGATTATCTCAGGACCCAGAGATTGGGGGTTAATCCAGGCTTCATGGCTCCAGGAAATCTGGATTCCATGAGAATTTTAAATTCTGTTCTGCATTTTTCTCCTTTTGATCAAAATTCATCTGTAGAATCTTTGATCAAAATGTTCAGTAATGGTAGCCAGCTGCCATCTAGTTCTGGTCTCATGGCAAAGGAGGCAGCTGTTCATGAAGGCAATTAGTCTCACATTCCATTTTCTCCTCCTATTCCTTCCTTTCCTTCTGTTGCTCCAGGCAAAGAAATCAATCACTTGTGCCTTGGATGGCTGCTTGCAAGCTCTTAAGACTCCAGGCACTAGGCAATGGAAGAAGAGGTTGAACAGAATCACTAAACATTGTTATTAGCCCAGTTAGCTGGGCTATCCCATGAAACCATGACCTTAAACCTCCAAACCAAGGAACCAAATTCCATGAGATGTTTGGTTGTACATAAGCAGCCCCAGTAGCTACTCTTTTTTTGGGGGTGGGGTAGGGTGGGGTGGGGTAGTGGTAGAAATCATTGTTGTAAGTACATCACACAACTTTTGCCAATTCAACTTTTTACAGGTGTACAACATATTGATGGTAATTACATTAATTAGCTGTGCAACTCAACCTTAATGAGATTTTTCCATCATTGAAAACCCAAACTCAGTACTTCATAAGCAATAACTCCCCTTTCCTCCTCCTTCTCATCCCTAGTAACCACTAATAAATTTCCATTTCCATACATTTTTTTTTATATAAGCAAGGTGATACAGTATTTGTCCTTTTGTGATTGATTTATTTCATTCAGCATGTCTTCAAGACCCAACCATATTGCAGCATCTATCAAGACTTCATTTTTCTTATTGGCTGAGCAGTATTCCATTATATGTATGTATCACATTTTGTTTACCCATTCATCTTTTGATGGGCATTGAGGTTGTTTCAGCCTTTTGGTTACTACACTTTTGAATAATGTTGCAATGAACATTGGTGTTCAAGTCTCTGTTTGAGTCTCTACTTTCAAGTCTTTTGCATATATACCTAGAATGAAATTGCTAGGTCACTGGTAGTTCTGTTTTTAGTTTTTTAAAAAACCCACACTATTTCATACTTTGGCTGTGCCATTTTGCACTGCCAGCAGCAATGGATAAGGGTTCCAACTTCTCCACATCCTTCTCAACATTTTTTTAATCTTAGCTAGCCCAATGGGAATGAAATGGTATATCATTGTGGTTTTGATTTGTATCTCTCTGATGGCTTATGACATTGAGCATTTTTTCATGTGTTTGGTGGCCATTTGAATGTCCTCTTTGGTGAAATGTCTATTCAAGTTCTTTGCTCATTTTATGATTGGGTTATTTGTCTTTTTGTTAAATTGTCAAAGTTTTATATATATTTAGTATTAGATTCTTATCAGATATATGGTTTCTGAAGACAGTCTCCCAGTTGTTAGTTTGTCTTTTCACTTTTCTGGTAAAGTCTTTGATGAACAAAAGTTTTTAATTTTTAGCAGGTTCTATTTGTTTATTTTTGTCTTTTAAAACTGTTCGTGCTTTTGTTACTATACTAGATAGTCCATTGTTAAGAATTAAACCCGACAGCATTGCTTCTGCATTTTCTTCTAATAATCTTATGGTTTTAGTTTTATTCTAAGAATCTTATGGTTTTAGTTTTCATATTTAGGTCTTTAATCCACTTTGAATTTGTTTTTGTGTATGGTGTGAGGCATAGGTCGTGTTTCATTTTCTTGCATGTGGAAACCCAATTTTCCAAACATAATTTATTTATTAATATTTTATAGTATTGTAGGTGAAAGTTTACACAGAAAATTTGTTTCTCATTTAACAATTTTTATACAGATTCTTCTGTGACATTGGTTACAATTTTCACAGTGTCAGCAATTTCATTTCTATTCTGTTTGTTCTGTTTCCATTCATCTAGGTTCATTCACTTCCCCTCCTTGCCTTATCTTTGCTTTTGGGTAAGTTTTTAATTTTTATTGTGACTTGGGTGGTTGACAGAGCAAATTAATTTCCATACAGCAGTTCATACACATTTTGTTTCATGACTTTGACTATAATTCCCCACAATGTAACAGCTCTCTTTCCACTTCCTCCTTGTAGTTACCCTTCCCTGTGTCCTTCTTTCCTTTGCATTCTGCCTCCAGGAGCTGTCTCCCAGTGTAAACACTGCTCTTCTGTTCTCCCACGACTGATAGATTGATGATCACTCTAAGGAGTGTATCTGCTGTAAATGCTCACCATATATGTCTGTCTGGGAGCTCTGGGAGCATAGTGCATAGTGCCTAAGGCACTTGACTGCTAACCAGAAGGCTGGCAGTTCAAACCCACCAGCCACTCCTCGGAGGGAAGGTTGGGCAATCTACTTCCGTAGTGATACCGTCTCGGAAACCCAAGGAGGGGTCGCTATGAGTCAGGCCGACTCAATGGCACATAACAACAACAACATATGCCTGTCTATTGTTTGGCTGGAAGCTACAGAAGTGAGTTCAATTCCAGACCTACGCTTTTGGGTAAACTGTTGACCATTTGGTCTCAAAGAGTTGATTGTTTAAGGAAGCACATTACTCAGAGGTGATACTGTTTATTTTATAAGTTGATCTATTATTTGGCTGAATGTTGACCTCCAGAAATAGCTTCCGTTCTAAGTTCAAAGGATATCTTAGGGTGATAGTCTTGGGGGTTCCTCTAGTCTCTATCAGATCAATAGATTTGGCCTTTTTTAGAAGTTTGAATTTTGTTCTACATTTTTTTCTCCCATTCTACCTAGAACCTTCTATTGTGTGCCTGGTCATAATGGTCAATAGTAGTAGCCAGGAACCATCTAGTTCTTCTGATCTTATGTTTGAAGAAGCCATGATTCCTGTGGGCTATCAGTCCTGTGGACTAGTGTCTTCTTTAGCCTTTGGTTTCCTTCATTCTCTTTTACTTCACCTGAGTAGAGACCAATAGTTGTATCTTAGATGGCCATTCACAAGCTTTTAACATCCCAGATGCTAGTCACTAACCTGGGATGCAGAACATTATCTTTATGAACTACGTTATGCCAGTTGACTAAGTTTCCCCAAGATTATGGTCCTAAGCCTTTTAACCAAGGCTTAAAACTGGTTTGAACCAGTTAAGTGATGGCTGATGCAGCAAAATTGGAACAAAATTGAGTTTTTAAAATTTGGATGAACCAGAATGATAACTGGAATGTGACAAATTATGGACCAAAGTCCTGGAATGGGAGACTTGAAAGAAGTATAATAAGCCCGTTCAGGAGCCTGATGCAGATTAGATTACTGCTGGGACTGTGCAGAGGGACACACGTTCAAAGCAGTGTGGTCAGCTGCTGTCTTTGAGCAGGGGACCATTGTTTCTGATTCTGTGGGTCAAGAGATTGGGTTATGCAATGAGCATGCCGCCCTTGTTTTCTAAGGGGAAGAGTAAGTTTCTAGCAGGGCGTCAACTTGTATTTTTTCTCATTCTGGTTGTTGTTCTGGCTCTCCCGTTTTACAAATTCAGGTCCATTACACTTTCACTTGGCCATTACTGGACTGAAAAGAATCACTTCAAAGCCCTGCTTTCAACCCAGTAAACCAATCCCATGAGTTGTTCAGATGTGTCTATGAAGTCTCTATAACTGTACCCCCTATGTGCTTTGTTTTATATATATATATATATGCAGCACAAACATGTATATACCTATGCCTACAGATACACCTATACATGCACACTCTCATTTGCGTTCCTATAGACATGTGTGCATAAATATTTACCTACATAACCACATACATATTTTTAGGTTGTTGTTACTGTTGTTGCAAACTTGTGTATTTATAGCATTTACTGAGATTGTCCCTTTTTCTTGTGTACTTCTTAGTGTCTTTATTTATTTTGGTCAAGATGTGCTAACTTCACTCATATTTGGTGTTGCTTTTCCCATCACCAAAAATAACAAGTGTCTACTATCTAGAAATGTTTTTCCCTCCTGTCCCTGGTAACCATCAAAGAATGTTGCTTTCTCTGTGTATATCTATTCTTGACTTTTTATAATAAAAGGAATCCCACTGCCATTGAGTCATTTCCAACTCATAGCAACCCCCATTGGGTTTCCAAGGCAGTAAATCTTTACAGAAGTAGATTGATCCATCTTCCTTCTGTGGAGTGGCTGGTGGGTTTGAACCGCCAACTTTCTGCTTAGCAGTCAAATGCCTTAGGCACTGTGCCACCAGAGCTGTGCTATATAAAATTTGTCCTTTTGCGATTGACTTATCTCACTCAGTAAAATGTCCTCCAGATCCATCCTTAATATTTCACAGGCTCATTTTTTATAGTTATACAGTATTCTATTATATGTATGTACCACAGTTTATCCTTTCATCTACTGATGGGCACTTGAGTTGTTTCCATCATTTTGTTATTGTGAATAATGCTGCAATGAACATAAGTATGCCTATGTCTATTCATGTCATTGCTCTTATGTCTCAGAAATATACACAGAAGTGGGCCTGCTGGATCATAAGATATTTCTGTTTCTAGCAAGTTAAGTGCCATACCATTTTCCATAGTAGTTGTACCATTTTACAACCTCACTAGTCTAAGAGTTCCAATCTCCCCACAACCTCACCAACATTTTTTTTTTTTATTTGATCACTGCCATTTTTGCAGGGGTAAGATGGTATCTCATTGTAGTTTTTGATCTGCATCTCTCTAATGGCTAATGATCGAAGCATCTTTCATGTATTTGTTGGCCACCTAAATGTTCTCTTTGGTGAAGTGTCTGTTTATGTCCTCAGCCCATTTTTTGATTGGATTGTTTGTATTTTTATTCTTAAGTTGTTGAAGTTTTCTACATATTTTAGACATTAGACCTTTATCAGGTATGTCGTTGCCAAAGATTTTTTTCCCTACTCTGTAGGTTCAGTTTCACTCTCTTGGTAGTCTTTTGATGCATAAGTATTTAATTTTTAGAAAATCTGAGTTATCTCTTACCTTCTTTTGTTGTGCGTTTTTAGTTGTGTTTGATATTTGTGCTGAAAAGTAGGCTCCCTGGTTTTGTACCTATGTTATTTTCTAGGAACTTTATAGTTTTAGCTTTAACATTTAGGTCTTTTTGGATCCATTTAGAGTTAGTTTTTGTGCATGGCATGAGGTGTAGATTCTGTTTCATTTTTCTGCAAATAGATATCCAGTTTTGCCAGCACCATTTATTAAAGACTGTTTCTTCTCCATCAAATGGACTTTGACCCTTTGTTGAAGAACAGCTGCCAGTAGATGGATGGATTTACTTCTGGGTTCTCAATTCTACTCCACTGGTTTATGTGTCTGTAATTGAACTAGTACCAGGTTGTTTTGATTACTGTTGCTGTATAGTAAGTTTTGCTATTGGGAAGTGTGAGGCCTCGTACTTTGCCTCCTTCTTCAATATTGCTTTACCTATTTGAGGCCTCTTTCCTTTCCATATAAAGTTGGAGATTAGTTTTTCTAGTTCCTTGAAGAATGTTGTTGGCATTGGGATTGCATTATATCTATAGATCACTTTGGGTAGTACTGACATTCCCTAATGTTAAATCTTCCAATCTCTGAGCATGAATGTTTTCCATTTGTGTACATTTTAGTTTCTTGCAGTGTTTTATAGTTTTCCTTGTCTAAGTCTTTTACATCCCTGGCTAAGTGTATTCCTAGGTATTTTATCCTTTTGGGGGTTATTATAAATGGTATTTTTTTTTTTTTCTTGATTTTCTTTCGGAGTCCTCTATTAATGCAGGGGGAACCCAACTGTTTTGTGTGATCTTGTACCCTGTCACTTTGCTGAATCCTTCTATTAGTTTCAGTAACTTTCTTGTGGAACCTCTGAGATTTTCTATGTATAGGATCATGTCACCTGTGAATAAGGGTAGTTTTAATTCTTTCTTTTCAATTTGGATACCCTTTATTTTTCTTTCTTATTGTTCTGGCTAGGACTTCCAGGATAATATTGAGTAAGATTGGAGAGAAAGGGTATCTTTGGAGCACTGTGGTTGCTATCAAAAGGTCAGTGGTTTGAACCACCAGCCACTCCACAGAAGAAAGATGTAGCATTCTGCTTCCATAAAGATTTATGGCCTTGAAAACCCTAAGCGATTGTCCTATTCTGTCCTACCGAGTTGCTATGAATTAAGAGTTGACTTGATGGCAGTGGGTTCTGTTTTTATTTTTGGTGTCTCATTCCCATTTGCAAGAGGAATGCTCAGTTTTTCTCCATTGAGGACAATATTGGCTGTTGGTTTTGTATATATGCCTTTATTATGTTGAGGAATTTCCCTTCTATTCCTATTTTGCTGAGAGTTTTTATCAAGAAAGGATTCAATACCATTTGCTGGATAGATTTTTCTTTCCCTATGGAATGGGCTTAGCATTCTTATAAAAAAAAGTTGACCACAGTCCCCTATAATCTTAATTTACCCTGTTACCTATCATATATCTTTCACAAACCCTACATAGGTATAGTTATTACTAGATTGTTCCCACTTCAACCTCTCATGTATTTTCTTTCATGTCACATATTTTCTACCTAATGATCTCCTTGGGGTAGAGGGCTCACTTCCACAGACAGAGAAAATCTTAAGATAGTTGCTCTAATTCATGTTTTTCCCCCATCATTTAAGAATCTTATCTTTCAGAGAACCCAAAATTCCTATCTAATTCCTTTCCATTTTTCCCATCTTCCTGATAATTTTTCTTGCCAGAATTTTAATTTAATAAGACTCTTAGTTTATTGTTCAAGGGTCCTGCTCTTTTTTTCCTCAGCACAGCAAGGACATATACATCTATGAGGTACCTGCCAGAAGTACCTTGTATTTCATAAGTACACTATATTTGTTGACAATATGTATTTATCAACAAGCAATTATACACACACAGCCTAATACATGGTGGGTGTTTAATTTCCTAAAAATTTACTTTAAGCGCTTGAGTAGAGATTCTAGTTGTTAAACACTGGGGCTCATATGTCCTCAACATTGGGATCAACCTCTTTTGCTTCAGAAAGACATCTTTATTGCCAACTGAGCAGCTTCTGAGAACAATACTTACTAGCCAGCCAGAGTGGTCTACTCAACCCTGGCTATCAATGGTAATTTTGCCACAGCCAGGTTGCTACTTACATGTGCTTAATAAATGTGTGCCGAATTGGACTGATAGCTGCAAGGAGCTTATTAACTAAGAATAGCTGAGAAATCAGCAAAGCAAATCCACTATTCCCAAGCCTGAGCCTGGTGTGTTCTCCCTACATCTCAGCAATGATTTTACTCCCACACAAGGGCACAGAATGGTTTCCTATAGCTACTGTTCTCCTCCCTTGTTGTTTACTTTTAGGGAAAGGGGTGGGTGGTGAGAAAAGGGAAGCAGACAGAGGTAAATTTAACAAGACAGTCAAAAGCTCTCTCCATTCTCACCTCAATTTTTACCTCAATCTGCTCTGCCTTGCTCAGGCTGAAAGGGGTAGCTAAGTAAACTGCAGAAGGTATGAATGGGTTAGAAAAGACCCCTAACAGAAGTCTCCTCATTAGCTCAGATGGGCAGGACACTTTGCTATTAAGGTGTAACTGTGATCAAGGGAGTAGGTACAATTTTTGCCCAGGAGATGAAAAATAATTCAAAGACATCCTGAAATGGTAAGACTTTGACATTTTATTAAGAAACATCTTTATTTTAAATGATAGTATAAAAATTGTATATATATCTATATAGTTACATACACACAATACTCACACATACATATACACACACATAACTTGCTCATCAGAATCAAATCTTCTTTCATTAAAATTCTAAATACAAAAAGAGAATTTATATTTAAGCTTTCCTAAATGTATATATGTACATAAAGCTGTAAAGCAACCTGAAAAACTGAGTGCATTTTGAGACGCATCTAGGCACCCTCTCCCACTCCCCTCAAACCCCCCTGGCCATACACAAATGGCCTTGGCAGAAGGCAGGAGGAGAGTACACAGGGCAAAGCCAGGGAAGGGAGTTGCTACTATTACTGTTGATAAAGCAATATGCCTGAAACCAACTGGGAAACATAGCATAGAGGGTGTGACCTAGATTAATTCTCAGAAAAAAAAGCACCTCAGAACAAACAGAAAATATGTGGTGGGAAAAGAAGGGAGTGGAGAGAGCAAAGACAAACCCCACAGATTAGAAATGACCTACTAATTAAGTTCTAGTACCTGGGAAAGACTCAATAAGCTAAGAACAATGGGGTCACAGAAGCAGACAGTTGTTGGGGGAGACAGAGATAGGGAATCACAATTTCCTGTCATTAATAAGCCAGACTGCTACCATAGAGTCTAGGGATGTCATCCCACCCGCTAATCCTAATAAGGCTCAGCAAAAAGGCACCACCAGAAGCACAAAGTTACTGGATTCTAATTCACATCGTTCTAGCTAGCTCCTGGTCTCTTGTTAACTAAATTGGCATAGGAAAGAGTGCTAACTCAGAAGGGGGGGGGGAATTCATCATATAAACTAGAAACAGGTAAGAACCTAGAGCAGCATATAGGTGGTCTTGACATGTATTCCATTAAAAGCTCCTTTTTTAGCAGTACAAAGATGAGTCTGTCTACAGGAGTAACAAACAGAAGGCCATTTTCCAAACAAGTATGACAAAAAAAAAAAAAAGTTTCACATTCAATATTAAACTCCTGGGAAAGTTCACTATATGCCCCAAATCTTCTAGCTCTGGAGGCTCATAATGTTTTCAGGAGAGAGATACACATGCTTTCTCTCAAAAATGATGAGATTTCTAAACTGGGAAAGTAGATGTATAGAGTGTTTGCTCCTTCTGCCATGGCCCTTTACCTGGGGTTCCCTTCCTGTTCAGAGATGTAAGAGATTTATAAGTGCCAGTCAAAACAGCTACCATAGGAGTGGAAAGGAAGCCTGCTCTATGGAAGGGCAGTTCCATCCCTGCCTCTGACTCTACTCTGAATCTTCCAGCTTACATAGTGTCATCACATTATATGCTAAACAAATCCCTTTAAAGCCAGGCACTGGCTCTCCCTGGGGCCTCACTCATGTTTCTCATTACTGCCTGTTAGAGCACTTTCCAGCAGACACATCTTTCAGAAAGGGCCAAAGCAACGCTTTATCTTCCTCAGTCCCCATATTGTGCACATTTCCAGCAATCCTAAGAAACCTCTATGTGTTTAATGAAATAAAAATACTTCTAGGTCTTACCAGGTACTTTAGAGCTGAATCTCACATAAGCAAAGAGAAAAGTGGGAAAATCCATTATGTACACACTAACATACCCTCTGGTAGCATAGTGGCTAAGACACTTGCCTGCTAACCAGACGGCTGGCGGTTCAAACCCACCAGCCACTCCTCGGAAGGAAGGTTGGGCAATCCTACTTCTGTAGTGATACTGCCTCGGAAACCCAAGGAGGGGTCGCTATGAGTCAGGGCTGACTTGACGGCACATAACAACAACAACAACAACAACATACCCTCAGCAAAGGGTTATTAAAAAATGCCCTGGCCACACAATACCTACTTCATCTGGAGAGCCCTCTATAAATTTTATTTTTCTTTTTAAAGTAATTCATTTTATATCAATAGAAAAAGAGAAATCAGTTCATATGCTATCGATTTTTAACATTACTGAGCAGACACAAAAAATTTAATAAAATAATGGTAACGCTGAAGAAGAGGTAAAGGCAAAAACAAAAATAAATACAGATCTGACGGGGGAAAAAAGATCTTTTAAGGCACTGGGTTAAAGAATATAAAAAACCTAAAGTGAAGTTCTCCCATACTTTTAATTAAGAGACCCTAATTCTGGCAAGGCAATTAAGAGATCCCACAGAGGTAGTGATAGGAAGGGAATGCAGGTTTATAATGAATTTCCCTGGAGCTAGGAACAAGAAATTAAGATTTACTTTTTCCTCTTTTTTGTGGGGAAGGTTTAAGACCAGAATGCAAATGTAGAGTCTAAAATTCCTGACATTAATACTGATATTGCTAGAGCAGCTTTATTTTAAGTAGGCAACAATTCTAGACTCCAAGTTTCTTCTGCTCAAGTACCAACTCTGAAACACTTGCCTGGGGAATGAGAACTATTATCTGATCCTCTGTAATCTAAGCTGCCAATAAGTCAGTTGGAATCCTCTGAACCAGATGATCTAAGCAAGATATTCCCAACTTCCATGGCTAATCCAGAAAGATAAGCAAAATCCTGAAATGATACTGCCATTAATGTACATAATATTTAACTTCTAACTACTTCAAGGTATCCCGGCCTACCATTCTCTCTATGGCAGTACAAATGGAGATCAAATTCTCTTCTCCTTGTCTGCGATGCTAAAAGGTCTATTCCAAGTATATAAAAAATGAGCATCTTTTTGCTGTCTACCCCTTTCCAGACATTCCCTTCTCTTCCTTCCTACCCTAGCCTATCCTATAACAAATTATTCTATCTAAAAGACCCCATCATCAAAAATGACTTGGACTGTACTAGGGAATTTTGGGGGTGGGAATGATAGCCTCTTAGAGGAACAGAATAAGAACTACAGAGTTCCCCAAAAAAAGAGGGAACTCTGCTGTATGCTCAGAAGGGAATACCCCTAATCATTAGTTAACCCAAAAGTGAGTAGTCAGGCCTGGTTATCTTCTGTAGAGTTATCCTCTACCCCATTACACACACATACACACACACGTATGTACATATATATGTATGAATATGTAACTTTTTTAAAAAGGAATTAAAGTCAACATATTAACTAATAACATAAAAAACATCTAAAATGATAATTGTTCCCTCTAGTTAAGCTAAGGCTCTGAAATGGTACACATAGCAGCTTATTGTTAGCACCGGGTTCCCAAAGGGAAGCAGAATAAAGAAAAACATCACAAATAAGAACAGAATAATCTGATAGTAGATACTGTAATTTTATCCTCACCCTCACCCACGCTCTTCTACTGTATTTTCCCCACCATCCACTAGCCCTGAGTAACTGCTGATCATCTGCAAAGTGCTCAGTACTCAGGTCTGTGGAGAAAACCTAGCTAAAGTGGCCAGTAGCCAAGACCAATTTCAAAACTTTTTTTTTGCCTATAAACCCCAATAGTCAATTCTGTTTGTTAAATTTGTTTTAGGGAGTTATGTTTTCAGTCTATTTTGAGCCCGAAATGATTCTGCACCTCTGGAAAACTGTAGCAAATTACTTTGCTAATCAAGGTAAATGGAGCCATGTTAACTGTCAAGATTTTTTCCAAATTAAAAATGCATGTTTTTTCCTCATGATCACTATTAAGAAAATCGTATTCTAAACAGTCATTCAAATGTTTACTTGGCACATCTCCCTCTGGTTTCAGTTTCTAATTTACAATAAAGCAAGCAAGCAAGTCTAGAATGATGAAGGCCCAATTTTAAAGGCAGTAACCTCTTTTGTTTTTTTAACCTCTTGTAATATAATGTCTTCCAACTTCCATCTCTCCATCCATATTCCTTTTCTTTTGTAAAAACTCCATGCTAAACACAAAAAACCCCCAGCAATGAAACATTTACCAAAAGTCTCTGGGCAAAGGAAGCAGGCATAGTGGGAGAGAAGGGAGAAAAGGAGACAAAGTACCTGGCCAGAATCTTTAGTTCCTTACTTTACAGCACTATGGTTCTTATTTCCTTTGTCAACACAGAGTCCAAGTACTAGGGCCCAAGCTAAAAAAACAGAGCAATGTACTTATCCCCAATCAAACAAACACAATATCCTCAGCATTTGTCGCCCTTTTTTTTTTTTTTGCATTTAAGGGGCTAACATCTGAGCTCCCCAGAATGGCACACATATCCTAGATGATAGTTACAAAATTCAGCAAAATTATATAAAATTAAAGAGTTTGAGCTTGATATTGTATAAAGAAATGTCTGAGAGCAAATTGTTCTGACAACAGACCACTCTCCTATTTGCAATTTTATGAAATGCAGCCAGAATGAAGTTTGTATCTCAGGACCAGATTGTTTCATAACCCCACAAGCCTCTTTTAGGCCACTTTCCAGGACTGTGCAGTCCAGCCTGGAAGGTTTTGGTTTTATATATACTTTTCCCACAAAAACAAGTTTTCTTTCCCTTCCATTTTGAAAAACTCTATTTTAGATTCTTAAACTGATATGTGAACTATGACACACAATGTATGTAAATCTGCCAGGCAATAGCACAAATTTCTTTTTAGTGAAATTAACTTACAATAGTTGGGAGATGCCTGCTCTTTGGCAGTGATTTTCCTTTTCTCTTCTCCAAAGCTGCTTCCAAACACACAGTATCTCCTCCCACCCCCGTGCCAATTAATTTTCTTCTATAACAGAAATACATCATAAAACCAAGGCAAATTTTCAGGTCACTAGACGGTACAATTATTAAAGACTCTGAGTGTGAATGAATTAAGAATATTATCTTAAAATCTTTTGATATAAAGTCAATTATTTATAAAAAACAATGAATGAATCCACAATATCCAGCATTTTTTCACCTCTATTCTTCAAGTAATAACGTGAATTGAGTAATTTGGTCCTTATTCTTTTGGGCCCTCAGAAAAAGTGTCCCTAAACTTGGCTTTGAATTTTCCAGTTGCATAGAGAGCTTTCCTGAGCCTAAGCATGATACCCTGCTATAGTTTTCTTCTTAAGGACATTCTTAATTTTCATACAATGTTTGCCCCTGTATTTTCTTTTTAAAAGTGAAAAAGATGGGCATAGTGCAAGTTGTGGCTCTTGCGTGTTAAGATGAAACTGTTTGTATGGAAACTCCGGTATGAGGCTCCATGGTCTCTGGTACCCCAATCATTTCTGTCCCTCTCCCTTCTACCTCCTCCTCTGTGACAACTACAGCATCTACCTCAGCCACCTCTTCAACCATGGTGATATCAACTCCATTGGGCTGTTGTCGGGCCATAGCCTCCAGCTTGAGGCGGTACTGTTCTGCCTCTTGCTCTTTCTTTAGGAGCTGGTGTCGGTATTCCTGAGCTCTTCGATTGGCTTCCTGGAGCTGTTGCTGTAGTAGGGCTCTTTCACTGCCTTCCTACAAAAGTAAACTATGTCACCACCAGGTAAGAATTCTTGATTATAGATTATCCAGAGAGCAGACAAAAAGAAGGGTTCAGGCCTAAAAGTTAGGCTTTCAATTCTTTCTCTTCTCTTCTCTCTACCACTGCGAAAAAAACGTTACCTTACTTTCCTCCACATTGTTTGTTATCTCTTCTATCCTTGGTTTCTTAGTCAGTGGCAATTTCTCTGTTTCTTTTTCTTCCTCTTCAATTATAGTCTCCTCTGCAACCTGACCAGCAGGTACAGTTAGAACTACAAGCCAAAGGACACCAATTAGAGATAATGAATACATAGTAAAACAAAAAGATTTTGTTTTCACTTAAAAAAAAAGAAATACGTTCTCTAATATCTTATAATTTTTCATATCTCGTTGGATTTTAGAATCAACAGGTAAAATATGGTGTTGCAGAGAGAAACATAAAGAATTAGAGAGGCACTAAAAAGGCTTCAGAAAGGAGGGGCACTGATTTGCGTGTTTGGAAGGTTAATTATCATATCTGAGGTTCTTATAAAAGATGTTTGACTGGGTCAGCAGCTATGACAAATTAGCTTATCTATTCTGTAGGAATAACTTGTCCAAAGAAAGTCTGAAGTCTTTACATGAGATTTTTAAGAAACCATTAATGAAAGCAGCTTGCCATAAACTGTACGTAATTGTTTCTCTCTTCAAGAGATGAATGAGACAAGGGTCAACACAACACTTGAACACAACACACACAAAATGTACCACACACCTTTCAAAATGGCTAAAATGAAAAATGGTAATAATGCCAAACACATATGGGGATTATGAAGAAACTGGATCATTCATACATTACTGGGAATGTAAAATGGTACAGTCACTCTAGAAAATAGTTTGGTAGTTTCTTATAAAACTAAACATGTGTTTACCATACAACCAAACAACTAACTACACTCTAGAGCCTTTATCCCAGAGAAATGAAAACCTATAGTTACATAAAAACTGATACACAACTCTTCACAGCAGCTTTATTAGTAATAACCAGAATCAGGATATAACTCAGGTGTCCTCCAAGGGTAAACGAACTTTGGTACATCCATACTTTGGAATAATACTCAGCTATGAAAAAGAATGAACTAGTAACATATACAACTTAATAGCTCTTAAGGGAAGTATGCTAAGTTAAAAAAAGGGAATCTCAAAAGATTACATACAGTATGGTTCCATTTATATAACATTCTTGAAATGACAAAAATATAGAAAGGGAGGGCAGATTAGACTAGTGGTTGCCAGGGGTTAGGAATGGGATTGGGGAGGAAGGTGGCTGTGGATAGAAAAGAATAGTACTTGGGATCCTTGTGCCTATTTTAAATCCTCACTCTGGTGGTATGCACACAAGTATACACATGTATTAAATTGCATGAACTAAGTACACACAAACACACACAAAAATAAGTACACGTAAAACTGAAAAAACTCAATAGGGCTGATGGATTTATCAATGTCAATTTCCTGGTTGTAATATACTATATACAAAATGTTAACACTGGAGGAAAATGGGTGAAGGGTATAGGGGATATTTCTGTGTCATGTCTCACAATTGTACATGAACGTACAGTTATCTGGAAATAAATAAAAATTTATATTTAGGTTTTAGGATGCATCATATTTTTAACAGAAAAATTTACCTAGTTATTTGATTCAGCTGATTTAAAAATTAGCTTGTAGTCCTTAAATGCTCATCAAATGATGACAGTGGAAAGTGGCATAGATATATGCTGAATGAAGATGGGAGTTTAGTCTGGGATTTAAAACTGTTGTAGAGAATTCATGAAATCTGTTTTCATTCTTTGGGCATGATTAAGCATATTTGTAAAAAGTAGTTCATTTAAGTAAAATCTCAAATTCTATTCTTTTTCTCCAAAGCAACTCAATTCTCCTTTATTTGTCTCCATTTTAAGCAAAGTCATTCATGTACCCAGGGAGTACCCCAAAACTTAAAATGATAATCATTCGCAAAAATATCAGCAGTGTATTTCCAAATAGGATGAATAAGAACTTGTGATACCAAAGTTTGGGTTATAAAGATTTAATTCCTATTCTCTTTTCCTATACTGCAGATATCCATCTCCTCAGATAATCTGAAAACTGTGAAACTGTCATAATCATTTAGGCCAAACCAAAACTTTGGCGACACAAAGAAAGACAATTATACCAATCATCTCTTTCTCAAACTCTAATATTTTTAAGGACTCAATTATCATAGATTGGTTTATTTTACTTTTTATAAAAATTTTTACTTTATTTTTTCTTCTAAGATACAGTTTATTTTTATAAATGTGATAAATCATCCCAATATTTATCTATTTTTTTGACTAATATACTCTTATTACTCTGGTGGTATAGTGCCTAAAGCATCTGACTGCTAACCAAAAGTCTGGCTGCTAACCAGCCACTCCTTGGAAGGAACGCTGGGCAATCTACTTCCATAGAGACACTGCCTTGGAAACCCAAGGAGGGGTCACTATGAGTCGGAATTGACTTGATGGCAGTGAGTTTTTTTTTTTTTTTAATATAGTCAAATTGTTCAAAAATCAAAAGCTATAGAAGTGTATTCAGTGAAAAACTTCCCATTTACCTTCCTGGGAGTAACCAGTGTCATCATTTTCTTGTACGTTCTTCGAGAGATAGTCCAAGTCTATGTAGCACATAATACACACTATCCTCATCTTGGTTTTATTACTTAACAACATATTTTGGCAGTTGGACAAAACTGGTATATAAGAATTTTCCTTGTTTTTTGTTCTTTTTACTGTATTGTTGCAGAGTATTCCATTGTATACGAGTCAGATCCGACTCATAGCAACCCCTCCTCCTTGGGTTTCTGAGGCAATATCATTACAGAAGTAGATTGCCCAACCTTCCTTCCGAGGAGTGGCTGGTGGGTTTGAACCACCAGTTTTCTGGTTAGCAGTCAAATGCTTAGGCACTATACCACCAGAGCTCCCATTCTATTGTATAGTGTACCATAATTTATCCATTCTCCTACTGACATATATACATAGGTTCTTTTTTATTTATAGCTATTAAAAATAACACTGTAATGAATAATTTAGTATATTATAATAAATAACTTGGTATATATGTAATTTCTCTGTGTGTGAGTATAAATTCCTAGGGGGTTGAAAAAAACTTTTAAGCTAAAGGGTATGTGCACTTTTAATAGTGATAGATATTGCCAATTTGCTCTTTAGAGGCTGCATTAATTTAGTCTTCCCAGTGACAGAGTGCCTATTTCCCACCACTGTTGACAACACATTTATAACATTATCTTACTGCAGTATTTGTTTGCATGTCTTTTGTTATGAATGAAGTAGGTTGAACACATTTTTATATTTTTAAGAGCCATAAGTATTTTCTTTTCTGAACACTACTGGTGCCTATAGGAGCTCTGGTAGCATAGTGCCTAAGGCACTTGACTGCTAACCAGAAGGCTAGTGGTTCAAACCCACCAGCCACTCCTTGGAAGGAAGGTTGGGCAATCCTACTTCTGTAATGATACCGCCTCGGAAACCCAAAGAGGGGGTTGCTATGAGTTGGGGCTGACTTGATGGCACATAACAACAACAACTGGTGCCTATAATTGGCTCTTTTTTCTACCAGATTACTGGTTTTCACTCTCAAATTTTATATATATTAGGGACTTAACCTTTGCAAGATGGGTTTCTTTCTTTCTCAGAGCTTCTTTGCCCCTTCTTGCACCTGACATCTTCCCACTCCCACTATCTGCCATAAGTATTTACACTTTAGGTAAGTGTTCAGTGTCTAAAATATTTAATAAAAAATTGTCTAAATGGGACAACTCACCTTGCTGCCCATCTTGCATAGTTACAATAAATGGCTGGCCAATGCCTCCAGTAGGGATTGAAGTTTGGAGATGACCCAGAGGGACTCCATCAGTCACTATGGTGATGACCCTCTGGCCTCCACTTCCGACTACTTGCTGGATTGATGAGTCAACAGAATTTCCTTCAACAATTTCCTCTGAATTGGCTAGAGATGACAAAAGTACATTTAAATTTTCAGCTTTAAAACAAAACATGAGTATAGTAATTTTAGCCTCCTTGAAACTGACAATTTTCAGAGACACAGGAAAACTTGAAAAAATGGCTGGATTCAACAATTCACAAAAGCAAGCTCTTGTGAACAATGCTAACTCAGAGGAGAAAAGAAAACAGGAACTGCTTTAGAACAGTGTTTTCTAAAATGTCCTTAGTGAAAAAGGAAGACATGGAGAGGTGCACATGAGGTATAGAAAATAAATTTTTACATACACAATCTGACATTATCAGTAATAACAAATACTAATCTATGGGTGGATACACAGGTAGACAGGCAAAATGATGAGATATGAGTAGGCAAAGGGAATATACCCATAACCATATATAAACCTGGCATATATCAACATACATATTTTTATGTGCTATAAAAATGTCCAGGAGCTCTGGTAGCATAGTGGCTAAAGCACTTGACTGCTAACCAGAAGGCTGGCGGTTCAAACCCACCAGCCACTCCTCGGAAGGAAGGTTGGGCAATCCTACTTCCGTAGTGATACTGCCTCGGAAACCCAAGGAGGGGTTGCTATGAGTCGGGGCTGACTCGACGGCACATAACAACAACAACAACAACAACATAAAAATGTCCATAGATATAACAGAGCTAACAGTAATGTAATAGAGCCACAGCCAAACACCTTGAGGGAGGGAGTTGCTGTGCCTGTGGGCCTTGGACCATGGTCGCAGGGGACATCAAGCTCAATTAGCATAACATACTACACAAAAACACTGTTCTATATCTTACTTTGGTTGAGTAGCGACCAGGGTCTTAAAAGTTTATGAGTGGCCATCTAAGATGCAACAATTGGTCTTTTCTTGTCTGGAGCAAAGAAGAGTGAAGAAAATCAAAGATGCATAGAAATAATTAGTCCAAGGGACTACTGGACCATGGGAACCTCAGCCTCTATGACCCTGCGACCAGAAGAACAAGATGGTGCCCAGCTACCACCGCTGACCACTCAGAAAGGAATCCAAATTGGAGATCATACATAGAGAGAGAGAAAACCATGGAACAAAACCCAAAATCATTAAATAAGACCAGACTTACTTATCTGATAGAGACTGGTGAAAGTGCTGAGACTATGGTCTCTAGTCACCTTTCCAGCCTAGAACTGAACCCACTTCCATGGCTTAACTTCTAGCCAAACAACAGACAGGCCTATGAAGTGAACAATTACACCAGGGAGGTGCACTCCTTAGAACAATCAACCATGAGAGATCAGAAGGGCAGTATTTGCACAAGGAGATAGCTCAGAGGGCAGGAATGCATAGGAAAGAAGGACACAGGGAAAAGGTAACCCCAGGAAGAAGTGGAAAGAGAACTATTACATTGTGGGGACTGCAATCAATGTTATAAAACAAAATGTATATAAGCTATTTGAATGGAAAATGGAACTCGCTCTGTAAGCTTTCACTCAAATCACAATAAAAAAAGGAAATATCCTTAGTAAGACGTTAATAGCTTACACTAAAAATATATTCTATGTACAAATGAGTTTTCAAATGCTGTTAAGTATGCTTAAACTTGTTTGTTTTGTGCTCTCGCAGATTCCTGTGGTGGTAGGACTTAAGAATTAACCTAAAAATCACCTGGCTAGCCAGGGACTGCATGGACTGTGCACGGAGGCTGGGGAACAAACGGAGAAGGTGAAGAGAAAGGTGGGCTGAGCTGTGGACTTTTGCCGGTCCGGAGGGCGCCGCCATTTTGAAGGTTTAAAAAGC
>NW_006921877.1:2265736-2287883 GCF_000298275.1 Orycteropus afer afer
TGAGTTAAACATTTACCTCAAGTAGACACACACCCTGGAGAGAACAATCATGGGAGAAGGAAGGGCTGCTTATGCACAGGGAGACAGCTCAGGGTGCAGAAGAGTATGGAGGGATGGACACTGGGAAGAGGTAACTATGGGGAGGAAGTGGGAGGGGAGCTGTTGCATTGTGAATTTTGGTCAATGACACGAGACAAAGTATATTGAACTGCTGTATGAAAAGTGAATTTACTCTGTAAATCTTCACCCAAATCAAAATAAAATTAAAAAAAAAAAACAAACTTGTTTGTTTTGTAGGAAATCTCAGAGACCTTAATTGGCTAATGAGCACTCTGATTACACAATGAAGGACAAGATATGATCTTAGAAACTGTTTTTCAGGTAGGATCTTTAAAGCTTAAATAAACATTAGGAATTTGAGGGGGAAGTAACAATAATCATAAATTAGATTTATTTCTAAAAGAAAATTGAGACATTTAATAGTGAATTAACAAAATAACATATCAAGTAGTTAAAGCACTGAAGAAGTTTAATTGGCAAAAATAACAGATGGTGACTCCCATCTAATCGATCAGCAACACTGGCATACCTCGTTTTATTGTGCTTCACTACTTTATTGCACTTTGCAGATACTGCAGTGTTTTTGTTTTGTTTTTTTACAAATTGAAGGTTTGTGGCAACTTGCTTGATAGCAAGTCTATCAGTCACTTTGTGTCTCTATGTCACATTTTGATCATTCTCAGAATATTTCAAACTTTTTCATAATGCTACTGTATACTTAATAAACTATAGTATATGTAACTTTTATATGCACTAACTCTTCTGACTCACTTCATTGTGATATTCCTTTTACTATGGTGGTCTGAAACTAAACCCTCAATATCTCCAAGGAATGCCTGTAATATTGATAGCAGCTAACATTTACTACTTCCTATGTGCCAGGTACCTTTCTAAGAGCCTTACATGTATTATGTAGAATCAAGATTTTTAGTTTGGTTAGTCGATATCCCAACAAACTAAGCACTATTAGGGGAAAGGGAGCTCTGGTAGTGCAGTGGCTAAGTCATTCAGCTGCTAACCAAAAGGTCAGCAGTTCAAATCTACCAGCCGCTCCATGGGAGAAAGACAGGCATCTGCTTCCCTAAAGATTTACTGCCCTATAAATGCCTAAGGCTTATGACTGCTGTGGTAGTTAAATTTGTATGTCAACGTGGCTGGGCAGCTGGTGGTAGTTATTTCCCATGATGAGACTGGCAATCAACTCCATGGTGGGAACTACCACAAGCAGCTGAGCAGCTGCCTTTGGGTATGTGGTCTGCTTCACGCATATATGCAGCAGCTTTGGGAGTGGTTTTTAGTTTACGGCATGCTTGGACCCTGCTTGTAGCTGTGTCATTCAGCAGCCTGCCATGCTTTGCCGACCTTGGGACTTACAATGGACTTTAAATTAATGGCCTGCCACGTGGTTTGGTAACATCGAGGCTGTGCCTTTTTACTTGTCAACCTTGGGCTTGTCAGCCTCAGCAGCCAGCAGCTGTCTGAGTGAAGAAACGCCTCTACCTCCAAGGGGCCAGGAACAGGAGGCAGAGCTGGACCCCAAGGTTGAGGGGCTTTCACCCAGCCCCTAGAGCCTGGCACTTTGAACTTAAAGCCTCCAAACTGTAAGAGAATAAACTCCTGTTTGTTAAGGCCATCCCATTTGTGGTATATTCTTGTCAGAGGGGCACTAGGTAACCAGAACAACTGCTAACCAGAAGGTTGGTGGTTCAAACCCACCAGCTAGCTCTGTGGAAGGAAGACGGGGCAATCTACGGTAAAGATTTACCACCCGGAGACCCAGTGGGGCAGTTCTATTCTGTCCACTATGAGTTGGAATTGACTTGATGGCAATGGATTTTTTTGTTTTATTAGGGGTAAAGGGAGTCCTGATGGTGCAGTGGTTCAGAGCTTGGCTGCTAACCAAAGTCAGCAGTTTTAACCCACCAGCCGCTCTGCAAGAGAAAATGAGGTCGTGTGCTTCTGTTAAGTTTTACAGCCTTGGAAACTCTGAGGAAGTTCTAATATGTCCTATAGGGTCATTATGAATCAGAATGGACTTGATGGCAATGGGTTATTAGGGAAAACAATTCCTACCACTATGTAATTTCTCTATCTAAAACTTTGCCAAAAGTGGGATATGAACTGTCATTATCAGACACATTCAGGTAGTTCAAAGGAAATAGAGCATTCACACCTCTTAGAAACAAAGAACAGGGAAATGTTATCGCTTAAAGGACCTTGATGGAAAATCTAATCTAACTATCATACTAAAGATGAAGAAACTAAGACCTGAAGAAATTAAGTGATTTATCCAAGATCAAAGAGCAAAATAACAGGATAACAAGGACAAGTTTAATCCATTCCTTTCCCCTCTGCCCTGCTGTCTGCTCAAATTTATCTGAGTTAGAGAGCTTTATGATTGCTGCTAATAGGAAAAATAAGATTGGAAGAATGTTCTTACCACCCAAATGTCAATGGCAGAAAGAAATCAGAACAATCTGCTTTTATTTATGATAAAGCAGACTCCCCAAAAGGTTCCTGGATGACTACAGAGTCTTGCCTTTACCTATGTGAAACACTAATTCTTTTCCCCATAGTCCACTAGCTCTGGCTAACTGACTTAAAACCTTTTTGTTTTAAATATCATAAAGGCACTATATAGCATGCATCTGCTCAATTCCATTGGAAATGTCACAATAACATCTCCACTGCAAATAAAAGCAAGTCAATCTGAAGTACACTGGATACAGTAATGAGAGAGGTAGCAAGCATTCCCTGGTATTTTAATACAAAATATCTAGGCTGCTATTTTGAATCACTCTATGATAGCATCAGTCAAAACATGACAGAGTATCTCCAAAAAATCTAATGTAAGACTAAATATTTCAATTTGAAGCAACTGAAGTCAGGGCAAACAAACTTGAAACTGCAAAAATACAAAGGAATAACTCAGTCATTCCCTGATATTACTCAGCTGTCTGATTATATCACAATTTTCTTTCTGATGCTCAATGATTCTATGTCCCCAGATGCCTCTAATTAACTACATTTCTTTAATAGTTCATGCAAATTAAGTCTGCTGGATATTTTAAAAACAAAAGAAAATGGTGCTTCATCCAATAGATATCCCTTACCTACCTGTGGCTCTGTGTGAATTGGAGAGGGGGGCTGATACCTCAGCAAGAGCTGCAAGAGTGGTCAGCACTGAGGTGGTAGAATTTGAGAACTGTACTGTTGAGGCATGGGGGTCACCTATTTCAGTAAAGAAGGCAAGTGAGGTCCATCGGAGAGAGTAAATTGAGAAGCACTAAAAATGGTTTATTAAATGAAAACCCCAACTTTTCCCTATAATGTTCTTAATCTAGCTCTCTAATCTACACTGATATAAACCATTATCAGTGTTAAATCTCTTTTAAAATTTTAAAAGTTTTTCTTTTAAAGGAGATTAAATTCATATTCTTGGCATATGGCCACTATACTCCTCTCATTTGATCATTCTCTTGGCATTGCCAATGCTGAGCATTAGCAGCTAACAGACAGGCATGCCGCCCACTCCCTAGGCTAGCTGTGCACAGCTCTCTCTGGCAGCAGGCAGTAAGCCTACAAAGCATGCCTCACTCCAAACTAAGCGATAGCGAGGGAACAGGCCCCACCTGGGCTTTACCCAATCATGCTACCTCTGTTCCTCAGCTAGACAGGTGAGGAGAAGTATAAGACTGACGTCCAGTGAAAGGGAAGTTAAAAATCTAAAATTTCCTATGTTGAATTTTAAAGGTGGTACAATGGATTCATGCTAAAAATAATTACTACCCACTTTCGTTATACCTGGAAGTGCTTTTTAACTTTCATCAGAAACCTGTTTTGTGTCTGTGTGTCTATTATCTTACAGGCAAACAGTTCCTACAGCATGTGTATTTGTTCTGGTAATAGGCATGCCTAACTTTATGAACCAAAAGGATCACTCAAAAGGTTTACATAAATCTAACTTAAAAAAAAAAGTATTACATTTCCCTGTGTCTTTTGCTATAATTTCAGAGATACTTTTTACACTAGTTAGCAATTTATTACTTCTCAGCTTCAAATCTACCCTTCTTTGTCCTGTGTTGTCAAACTGGAGTTAGATCCTATAAACATTTCATCTTTGTCAGCTGCATGAGATTAAGCTGTCAGTATAAAAGTAGTGGCTGCTCCCTATATCTGGTATTCCCGTATTCTTTAGAGTTCTCATGCAGTTAATCCACTATTACTAGTTAATAATTCTAATGTGGAATTTTAGAAATTATATGTATCTATACATGCATAGATTTATGTCCTAACTAGACTCTGACTGGACCACCTATCTTCTTTTAAAATGTACTCTTAATTTTTAAGTTTTCCCACTATATGCTTAAAGATTCTTTCTACCCTTTCTTCTATTAAGATGTCAGTTATCTGTAAAACACTTAAAGAAACTCCTATTTAACACTCCTTATAGGGAATCCTCCCACAGAGCAAAGAATCCTTTCCTGATATGACTAATCTACGTAATCTCTTTTATAAATTTAAATTTAATGATTACTTATGTAGTCCCCCCAAAAGTCCCAAACCAGCTTAATCAAAGCTTTTGGGATTGGGGATGATATCCCCATTTGATTCTAATTCTCATTAAATATCCAAGGAACCAAATGGTCTGAGTGGAACACAGTGCTTGACCTTCAGAAGGAGACTATCTGATGACTCCTATGTCGAATAGATCCAGCTACAGCTTGTTCCCTAATTTTCCTGCTTTTCTCATCACTCAGTCTGTCATACCAAATGCTGACATAAGAACCCACAACCCCCTCCTCAAATGAAACAAACAAGGATTAAGCAATTTTTAGATATGTCCCTCATGTAGATTGGAAACTTTTTTTGTTTGTTTATAAATCACTAGCAATCAAAAACAAGGCTGTTATAATTAAAGTTCAAGCAGGCTAAACATCAGGTGGCCACCCAGCTAAAGGGGAATGGCTGGTATAAAACTGCTCCATGAGAAAGGCATTACATGATTTTTAGTGTATGATGATCCCAACCTACGAGTGCTTTCTTTTTGATTCAAACATGGTAACTCACCCAACTTCCCCTCGATAGAAGAATGAAGAAAGAACATTTGTGAAAAATCTGGTTTAGTACTGACATACAAACAGGAACCCTAATAGCACAGTGGTTAAAGAGCTTGGTTTCATAGGTATTGATTAGGCATCAGGTAGGTCATTAAGCTAAAGTGGGGATAGCTGGGTAGAACTGATTCATGATTAAGATAACATTGGGGAGGTCAGCTGTTACGTTAGGTTTAGGCAATTTCAATTTACAGTTCCTAATATAACAGGAGAGAAAGAAGAGTGTTGTTATGTGCCATCGACTTGGCCCTGACTCACAGTGACCCCTGCTTGGGTTTCTGAGGCAGTATCACTATGGAAATAGATTGATCAACCTTCCTTCTGAGGAGTGGCTAGTGGGTTTGAACCGCCAGCCTTCTGGGTAGTAGTCAAGTGCCTTAGGCACTATGCTACCAGAGCTCCCTGCTAGAAAGAAGAGTAGGTCCGCCAAAAGCAGTGTGACAAACACAGTACTGGCCAATGGGAACCAAAGCAAAAGAATCTCTAATCTGAATATGGTTTGCTTTTCTTAATATTCCAGACTATGGTCTGGAGAATTTCAGCAGTATGCTAAAGACCAACTCTAGCTCTTTTCACATTTGTGAACCTTTATTGGCATCTAAAGACTTTGGGCATATAAAAGCACTTGTTCTAATCAGTGTGGCTTGAACCACTTCAAATCCACAGGGTTGTGAATGAGCTCATTATATGTATATGCATATTTAAGCTTAAAAAAAAAAAAAAAGATTTAAAATCCACCTAAAGTAAAGTGGTAGATTTTTGAATGTGTTGATGGCCTAAAGACAGGAAGGTCACTACTGCCCCCTTGTGGTCACGACAAAGTCTCCCTTCATTGGGAAGAGACTTTCATTTAACAATAGGTGTTTTTAAAGCTGGAGGAGCAGTGGTGGTACAGTTAAGCACTCAGCTGCTAATGAAAGTTCACTGGTTCAAACTCACCAGTCGCTCTGGGGAAGAAAGATGTAGCAGCCTCCTTCTGGAAAGATTTACAGCCTCCTTCTGGAAACCATATGGGGCAGTTCTACTCTGTCCTATATAGGGTCACAATGAGTCGGAATCGACTTGACCACTTGATGGGTTTTTTATTGAAGCCCTGCTATAAAATAGTCACTGAAATACAAACTCCTGAAGTCTCACAATAACCTTATAAAATTGGTATTATTATATCCAAATTTTACAAACAATAAGGCTTGGAGAAATAAGCAGTTTTCCCAAGGTCAAGCTAGTCAATTGATAAACCAGTATTTGAACCTACTTCTGAATCCAAAATTATATGTACATTTTATATATATATGTATATATTATATATATATATGTCTCTTCCACTTTACCACGCTGCCTCTCAACTGAATACCTCATTCAAGATCCCCCTTTTGATATTATATCAACTTAACTAGGAATGCAGTTGTTTCTTTTGAAATGAAAGTCAGGAACAGAAAAAGAAACAAGAGTCAATGGGAATAATTAGTTAAATGAAGGTACAATTTCCTCCATTGTAAAACAAGTATCTGTAAAACGAGATGTTGAAAACAAACTCATTGGCTTCTTTTTAGACAGAAGCTTTAAAAGTACATGGGTCTCAAAAGATGAACACCAACTGCTTTTCCCTGTTATTTTGTTTTTAAATATGCTCTCATAACAAACCAAGACCTTTATACTTTAATCAAATAATCAAATGTACTTCTTTTATCACCTCTCCACTTATGTTTGCTTTGCTACAGCTTTAGACTATGAACATTTACTATTTCTTTAGCAGTATCATATTGAGACACCCTTATATTTTCATTCTGGGGTCAGGTATAACAACGTAGAATATTTTACTTTTATCAGAATTAGTATCCATGTATAATCCCAATGTCTGATATTCCCTCACTTTAAGTAAAATTTCTCCCCAGAATAAATGTATTAACTTTAAAATCTAGTATAAATCTTATGTTTTGGGGAATATTTTAATAAAAGACTGGGTATCAGAAAGATTCTCCATTCATCTCATGGGAAAACTTGGGGTTCTGTTCATTTTTAAGTCTAAAATAAATGCCACATCATCATAACATTACCTGAGGTTGTTTTGGTGTTGGCTGAAGAAACAAGGCTAGCGAGGTTTACAACTTCTCCCGATGTGAAGATGAATGGAGCAGCCATAGTCACCGGGTTAGTCACAGGGTTGGCTCTCTCAGGATTAGCATTCACCTGATTCTGCATTGCTTCCTACCAACCAAGGCAGGATATTTCAAGGCCGGGACACTTTTTAGCCTTAGTTATACAGTTACTGAACAGTTCCCTCCACCCCCCAACCCTTGACAATGCTCTATCAAGCAGAACTAGTTCTGGCACACACTGTCCATGGCTGTCAAATCTATTTCAACTCACAGCAATCCTATAGGGCAGAGTAGAACTAACCATAGTTTCTAAAGCTGTAAATCTTTACAGCAGCAGACTGCCACATCTTTCTCCCTCTGAGCAGCTGGTGGGTTCGAACCATAGACCTTTCAGGTGGCAGCCAAGTGCTTAACCCACGTACCACCAGGGAGATCAGAGTTCTCATTAAGATTGTTGTTTTTTTTTCAGACCAGGGCAACAGAAATGTTAGGTTGATTTCTCAAGCTTGTTACTACTTTGGAAAAGCAAAGGTGTATTATTGGCAAAAACTTTTAGACAATTCACTTTTTTCTTTCATTTGAAAAATGAGGGGCTTGGCCTAAATAGGCTAGAAAATAATTTCCATCACTAATATTCTATGATCAATTATCTACAAGTCAACATGCTGGCAGGTGATCCCTTATGCCCTACAGAGAACAATATTCTCTAGGGTTTTGTCAAACTACTTGTTCCATTCTGCCACTGAAGAAATTCCTAGGAGAATATATAACAAGCAAATAAATTAGTGCCAGATTTTAAAGTCGAGTTCCTTATGCCACATTTTGCTTCCAGGAATATCTGCTCAGTTTTGGTGAAAAAAATGCTTACGTGTATTTATTAGTTTTTTTAGTTTCAGAACCAGGATCATTACTAAAAAAAGTACAGTAATGAAAGACACTTTCAACAAGAAATTGAAAGTTGAAAAGAATAAGCAGTCTATAGAGAACCATCTGTCAGTAAAAACAAACAAAACAAAAACCTGTAAATGCAACAGAAATGGCTATTTTTCTTATATAATTATCTCCTTGCTAAGAACACCAGTTGAAATAGATTATCCATTTTCTGGTTACTATTATATTCTTCCTTGAATCTGTCCCTTTTATCTACTGTCACATCCTTAGTTCAAGCCCTCATTGGATCTTTCTCTTTCTTTCCTTCACTGGATCTTGCTTAGACTAATGAGTTACTAAATAGTTCTTCAGCCTAAGTGTCTGCTTTCTCCAGTCCGTGTGACACACCCCAACAGTCACCTTTATAAAACAAATCTAATCATATCAGTCATCATCTATCTACAAGCTTCTACTGGATCCTCACTACTTAAAAAACAGCTCAAACTACTTAGCATGCCATACAATGGCATTCAGAGTCCAGGCTAACTCTCAAACCTTAGCTCCTGCTGTTCTGAAAATCCATTTCTCTGTCCATTTTCTAGCACAGAATAACTTACTCTTCCTTGAATATTTCATGTTCTTTCACATGTCTTTGATTTGCTGTTCTAGCCTAGAATATAATTTTCCCACTTCTCTGTCTATTTTTCCTTCAAGACTCAGTTCAAGTTTTACAAATACTTTATGTCTTCCCTTAAGTGTCATCAAAGCTCCCTTTCTCTGTGCCCTTCATAATACTTGCTAGATAAGTTTATTGTGTAGTATTATAATACCCTATTTCCTGTCTTTTACCTCCAGGACGCTGTGAACACTCCAAGTGCCAGACCATGTCTTTGTATTTCTCATCGTACTATCCCTGACCTAGTGTAATGCCTGATATACAAGTGCCTGCTTAAGAAATTAATGAATGAAATCATCACGGCTAGCTAATTTTCAATTGTGGGCTGGCTTACTGATGATTCAATATGCTTTAGAGCTATGTGCTGTCTTATATGAGTTGATGCACATTCAAAAAACAAAAAGTGCCTTTTAATATTATCTCAAGTTAAGCCTAACTAGAAATGGAAGTGGGAAATTTTCACATGGAGTAAAAAAAACAAATATAAAGCCAAATAAATGTTATTTTTGGACTGGCCACACATTGTTCTTCAATCACCACGAAAAATTCAGTTCTATGTAATTTTTAAAAAAAAAAAACACTAACAGCACTGAGTCCTAAGACTGAAACACACACAAGAAGTACCATTGATAATTTTGATTCAGCTCTTACAAAAAACCCTGAGCTTCAACTAAAGTATATTCTGGGGAGTATAAAAAGAACCACACCTGGAGAATGACCAGTATCTCAGCATTGTTTTTTTCCAGGGCTATGTCAAAGGCAGATTTATCAAATTTGCTGAAAGCATGGACATCAGCTCCATACTTGATAAGCAGCTCCACAACATGTCGATGGTGGTGCTCTGTGGCCCAGTGCAAAGCTGTCATCTTCAGCATGTCCTTGGCATTCACATCTGCACCATTCTGTCACAGAAAAAGTAATTTTTCCAAGAGACACTGGTTATAGTAGCACAGGTGCAAGATCCCATCACCAAATACAGATGATTTCAGAGTGATTACACATACTCAAATTTAGATCACATTTAAGGAAAACATTTCTCAAATTTTCCTGAATGCTGACAGACATAATGATTTCAATGAGTGGGTCTTCTAAGGACATCACTGGGAAATTGTGACAGATGGGTAAGGAAGGGGAAGAGAACAGATTTTTGTTGCATTTATTAACAGAGAGCTGAGTGCCTGATAAAATAGGCTTAAGTGCAGAGAACACCTGCAGAAAGGGAATGAAGAAAAATCAGTAAAGTCTTGTTTACCCTTTAAAAGATTAGAAAACAAACTAGCCATGCTGACTCTTGAAAGAGATGCAACTCAATGCTATAAGCTGGCCTAACTTAATCCTTCCCAACCCAGCTTCCTACCACCAGTTCAAGTAAGAAAACAGGGAGGTGGATGTCTTTTTTTCCAACACAGCCCCGCCACTATTCTTGCTTTACCCTAACAAGCAGTTCCACGATGTGCGCATGTCCATCAGCTGCAGCCATGTGCAAGGGGGTCCTGTCCACTTTGGTCCGGGCATCCCTGCTAACTCCTGCTCGAAGGAGCACTTCTGCTGTGGAATAATGACCATACTGGGCTGCAAGGTGGAGGGGTGATGTTCCAAGCTGTGGGAAAATAATACTCATTGACTATCCACTGTGTGAAGGGCCCTGGATCGTTACTGGAGAGATACAAATGAACAAGAGGTGAATCCTATGGTTCCTGTCCTTGGGGAGCAAATTTGGTTGGGCAGATAGGACTGAAGAAACTATTTAAATAAAAGTTAACAATAAACTAATGGGCAAATAAATATATCACCAGCTAAATAAGTGTTAAATATAATGGATTTAAGTAAGGTGGATATATCAGGTAAGATTCCCTTAAAGACATGATTTTAAGCAGGACCTAGAGAAAGGTAAAAAAATGGATTCACAAGAGCATTCAGAGAGTTAAGGGTAAAGGGAAGAGAAAGGCAAATTCAAAATAATTCTTAGGAAAAGAGTAGAGACTGGAAAGTTACACATGGAATTTGGGGTACAAATCTGACTGACTGGAAAAGAAGTCTGTTGCTACAGTAAAGCAAAGTAAACAAGACTAATGAGATGAAGAGGCAATAAAAATGCAGCAATGCTAAGTCAACAGCAATAAGCAAATCTGCACAATGTGAATCTTGTAAGAATTATCTGCAGCATCCACTTTGGCCAGAGATCTATTCCTTTCTTTGGGTTATGCTCTTTATTTTAAGCCTATTTATTCTTTGCTTTTCATATATTCAGCCTCTCTGCCTGAGTGGATTTAATTCACATTGCTCTTTTCGATTCTATTTAAAGAAATGTGTTTTCTTCCTTTTTCTGAGTGCTAAGAACCTGCTGGCCTCTGAAGTTATGAATTAATCAACTCAGAATAGAAAATATTCTCTCATTGAATTGTTAAAATTAGGAAATGCTTACAAAATCTATGAGTGCTAAGAAAGCCTGTATTACAACGTGGACCTACATCTTCTGAAACTCTCTACTCTCCACGGTGGTTGTCTAGGCTCATGAAATTACACATTCCTCTTTAATGTTCAAACAATGGCAAAGGAAACAAAATGACCAGACTATTCCTTATTAAATAGGAATACTAGAGAAAAAAATAAGGAGTTTATTAGTTTAGAAATGCACTCTTATTATACTGATTTTGTTGAATTTTTAGCTAATTATAGAAGCCTATAACTCAAGTGTACTCTAGAGAGAATTAACCTTTAAAAATACTCTGAAAAGAATTATAGAAAATCACAAGTACATAATACCTTACAATTACCACCTATATACCCACAGGAGACTCTTTCAATTTGGGAAAAGAGCAAAGAAAGAAAACCAAATATTCGGATGAGACAAAGAAAACAAAACTCTTATGGGGGGAATGAGGCAGGAAGAAAGAGAAGAAAAATCAATAAAGTCTGTTTAGCCTCTAGGAAAAAGGCTGATAAAATTACATGTTGGGAATAATTAAGAGACCTTTTCACTGAGCTTACCCAGTCTGTGGTGAATGGGGCGCCATTTGCCATCAGTGTTCTTACTTCATCATCTTGACCTTTTCTTGCTGCTTCTAACAACCTCTTCCCCAAGTCCACCAAAGACATCTTTATGCATAGGAACAAAAGTTTGCAGGAAGCTATAACCCAAAACACAAGGAAGGTTGCCTATAAAATCTTTTTAGATTTCTTGACTTTAACGTGTATGTGATATTTCTCAAGTAGACAGGCTGGTTGGGTACTTCCTTTCTACCTTATCTAGCACAGACAATCAAGTATTTGGGAAAGTTCCAGATTCTAAACAATAGTTCTCTCACTCTCAATCTCCAGAAAAATATTTTGGAAATATGTGTAATATACTCCCAAAACAATTCTAATTCCCCATTTTTACTCTTAGGAATCAATAAAACAGCATTTTATCCCTTTGGAATGACCATGGATAGAACATTAAGGAACACAGTACAAAGTAATAAAACATGTATCCTGGTCATTGAGAATTTCAAATTCTTAAGGAATCCAGACTTCTTGGAGTCATACAGGCTGGATGAACTCCTGAAACTACTGCCCTGAGATAA
Source organism: Orycteropus afer afer (assembly GCF_000298275.1). Taxonomy (NCBI): domain Eukaryota; kingdom Metazoa; phylum Chordata; class Mammalia; order Tubulidentata; family Orycteropodidae; genus Orycteropus; species Orycteropus afer. Next base: position 2,278,125 of record NW_006921877.1, read on the forward strand.
CCTGCAAACCTTAAACCTTCAACTGAAAGTATCCCCTGACGTTTTCTTAAAATTGAACAGTAGTTTAGCTTAACTATTAAAGAATGTATGACTAAACAATGTGCTTTTTGGAATGGGATCAAACTGACAATAGCAACTCAAAAGATTAGACAGGAAACTTAGAGGGTTGTGAGTTTATATGTTAATGGGGGAGGAACTACTTAGGAAAAGGAAGGTGAGAATGATTACACAACTTGAAGAATGTTATTAATGTTACTGAATTGTACATGAAGAAATTGTTGAATTGGTATATGTTCTGCTGTGTATATTCTCAAAAACAACAAAATACATCGTGATCTTCAGGAAAGGAGCAAGAAGGATGTCCTGCTGTAAAACCGCTGCTTGGTGAAAATTATGGGAACCCTTATTAGCAAGTACTCTTTCTGGAAATTTGTAGATCTTTGGATGGCACAATGCAACAGGACATATCAGCTTTCTAAATCAAACTGCATTTGTTAACTTTGTTTTTATCTTCTCACTATGGGGTAAAGATAGAATGAAAAATAAAGTATGGTTTATGGGCTCCTGGTGGTTCCTGACACCCTTTCAGAGGTCCAAGAAATCAAAACTGTTTTTATTATTATACTAAGACATTTGCCTTTTTTGATATGTTAACTTTTGTACTGATGGTGCAAATCTAACAGTGGGTATAACTGCTGGTGCCTTAGTACAAATTAAACTATTGCTAGTCATTTTATTCTTCACTGCTGGGTACTTTGGGGTGGGAGGGAAGCCAGTTCCACTTAAGAATGTCCTTGATGAAGCAGTAAAAAATTATTATTAATTTTATTAAATGTCAACCCTTGAGTATAGGTCTTATTATTTCTGTGTGAAAAATATTGGAAATATGCATAAAGCACTTCTGTTTCATTTACTTAATAATGAAATATGATGGTTTTCTTGAGGAAAAACACTGTGATAAAGTTGCATGGAACACCATTTTTACATGAGAGAATGATGAATAGATAAACCAGAGATATTCAGTCTTGGGTATATAGCACACATTTTCTTTAACATGAACAAAGTGAGCCTCTCACTTCAAGGAAAACAACTGACATTATTTATTGCCAGTTACCAATTACAATTTGAGCTTTCAAGCAAAAAATTAGAATTTTGGAAAATTTGTAGCCATCATTGTGCGCTTAACAGCTGACTACTACTTAAAGATTTTTCTGATGAAATGAGTGGTGATGTTAATTAATGTGATTTTTGATACTGTATAATAAAATGTATCAACATTTGATGTTACAAAATCATGCATGGATAAAAAGATTCATTCAAATTGAAAGATAGACCAATGGCCAACGTAACAGCACAAAAAGTTCATAGATGCCTCAATGCACCTAACTTTTAAAAAATTACCATTTGCCAAGTTTTTATGCAGCATCAAAGAATACCTACAATTATCTGAAAAAGCTATTGAAATGGTCCTCCCTTTTCCAAGTACATATCACAACAGACTGAAAGCAGAATAAGATATGAGAATCTAGCTGTCCAGTTGGAGATTTCCAAAAATATAAAATAATGCTATTCTCCTCAGTGTTTTAATTTGTAAGACATAGGTATTTTTGATAAAAACATGTTATTTAGTTAACATGTAATGGTTTTTTTTTTAAATAAATAAACATTAAAAATTAATTTCTAAAACAGTAAATAATCAATTGATATAACACATTGGAGTCTGTAATAATTTTTAATAATTAAAGGAGTCCTGAAACCAGAACATTTGAGAACCACTGGCTTAAGCAAAATATTCTGCCACTTTATGATTCAGTTTTCCAATCCACAGCAGAGAATTTTATGTTCAAAGCTTTTGTCCAGGAGATCACCAGGGGTGTTTGTTCAAAATGAATATATCTGAAAACCTAGTCCAGATGCTCTTAATTTGTATGTTCAAGAGTGTGAACTTTTTAAGTGAACTGCTATACACCTACCCAAGCTTCAGTTTTTAGAAATCATGAAAATGCTAGAGAAAGAATTATAGCAAAACTTCTTTTAGAACACTGATACTTCACATTTCTCCATAGTTATTATCTTCATTTTAAACTATCAAACCTGCTTTTCAACTTAATTACCTTTTTAATAATAGTTAAAAATGAGAAAGATTATTTAGGTGGTTAATTACTCCTTCACATTTTCTTAAAATGCAATATATAAAAGGTATGTCAAGACTTAAAAACCTGTAGCTGCCCTTCAGGTCTGGAATTGAACCTACTCCTGTGGCTTCCAGCCAAACAAAAGACAGGCATAAGGGCTGAACATTTACATAGGTAGATACACTCCTTGGAGAGATCAATCATGGGAGAATAGAGGGGCTGTATATGCACAGGGAGACAGATTGGGGTTGGGGGGGAAGAGTACATGGGAGGGAAGGACACAGGGAAGAGATGGCTATGGGGAGGGGGTAAGAGGGGAGCTGTTGCATAGTGGGAAACTGCAGTGAATGTCATGAGACAAAGTCTATGTGAGCTCCTGTATGGAAAATGAATTTACTCTGTAAATTTGCACCCAAATCACAATAAAAATTAAGGAAGAAAAAAAAAGATTTAAAAACCTGTACAGTGACTGATCACAAAAGGAAAGTATATTCCACACAGTGATGGTCAAAAATGCTGGCCCAAGGCAGGATTTATCTATCTTAATAATGAAATTTCAACCCTAGTCCTAATCATACACGCACACACAATTCAGTTGGAATTTGAGGTATCTGTTAAAGGAGAAATCTGGTTTGCTTCACGTTCCTGAAAAACATACTTCCAGAAAAGAAGACATTTTAAAGTAAGTTGATTTTATCCCATGCAACTGGTGTTCTTTAACACCTGAATTCTTGCAAAATATTTTTGAGCAATCAATTTTGTCCACTGTAGTCTGACTTTATACCATTTTTCTTTAATCATATTTGTAAGTAGTGCACTAGTATCACAAAATGGCAATAAAAATTCTTATTTCCTACTATATACAAAGATATAATTAAACTTTGGGATTAAAATGTAAATAAGATGTTACATTCATTGCCTAATATAAAACAGGTTTCCTACAAATGTGTTCTTCAAGGCTTTTTTCTCCCCCTACCCTCAGTTATTATTTTATTTTGAATTAACTTGAAGCATCGATCTCTAAAAGTAAAATGTGTATTTTAAATAACAGCACTTTTTGGGATTATGTACCTTTCTCCCAGTATCCTATGACAATGCTTGCCACCAGACATGAGATGTAGCCTAATAGACCAGAGGGCAGTCGAGGCACTCTGAGCTCCTTGATTACTAAGAAGGAAGGGAAAACATTCTCCCTAGGTTATGTACCCCAACTTTCCTGTATATAAACCTGAGGAATCACACACTGGTGTTAACTTTAAGACTCCTAGGATATGGAGATGAATAAAACAACACAAAGTACCCACTTCCCCTCCCAAACAAACACACAAAAACTTTCAATAAGTGTGTTTAATAAGTTATGAAGTGCTTGAGCTCTTGATAACAAGTACTCTATCAACAAAAAGTAATTACTTTTGTTTATGTAAGAATTTGGGTAGGGCAGTTCTCCCCTCATTGTTATCAAAGGATGTATGAAAACAAATGTTTAAGAATATCTCTACTGAAATGGTTGGATCATATGGTACGACGAAAATATGGTCCCAAATGACAAAACATACTGTCAAACTGTTGAAGTGAAGCCATAGAAAATCTCCTTTTCGTAGGCATTAAAAAAAATAATAATAAAATAAGAGACCCTAGAGCAATCCTTCTGGGAAGGAATAGGATGATCTCTGCAGGGTACCGCTGGGTTAAGGAAATCTGCGAGAAAAAGAAAATGCTAACGCAAAATAGAACTGAAATTGAAGAATTCATGGGCTGATGATCAATTTTTTTTTTTTTTTTGCAAGGCACACGTCCCCACGGGGCCACCAGCTGTACGAACAACTGTGCGAAACTTGAAGAGGGACCCTTACTGCTCTTGTTCAGATTACTAGGCTCGCCAAGGTTATTACTGGGGTCAGTGAATTAGAGTTCCTGAGTCCCCCTCTGTCATAAATCCTCCAATTCACCACACCAGTCTCGGTCTTTGTGAAAGAAGGGAGCCAATCTGGGGTAAGGAACCAAGGTCTCAGCCTACGGCATAGTCCCCCACCAGAGATCCGACCCGCCCCCTAGTGGTCACCTCTATGGCCCTGGCTCCCCTTGGTCCAGCTCCCCAGCCCCAGGTCTTACCCACACCCCCTTCTTCACCTCTTCCCAGTCCCCTCCCCTTCCTCCCTAAAGCATCCCCTTCCTCTCTGTCCTCATCCCCCGTCAGTCCCCGCTCTGGTGAGGGGGCGCTTCTCAGTCAGCACCCAGACGTCCTGGGCTAGTCTGGGAAGGGCTGAGACTTCTCACGGCGCTCTGCCTTCCAGCCCGGGCGCCCCCACAGCCCACGCATCTCTTTTCTCCCCTCACCTCCTCGTCCGGGACGCTGTCGGCTGCGCTTTCACCAAGCCCGCCAGTTTGGTCCCGTTTCCTTCTCTAGTTAAGACTCCCTGTCAGTGACGGTTACTTTTTGGCCTTTTCATATATGCGTATTTTGGGGGCCTTTAACCCCCCCTCGTGGAGAAATGGAGGCAACAAAATGGCAGACCCGGAAGTGAAGGCGCAGCAAAGACAATTTCTGGCGGAGGAATCCGTGGAAGTAAATTATGACAAAGCCCACATTCTCATTCGAAGAAAAGGACTATACATCCCTGAGCTTCATTTTTTATGTACTGAAAGTTTTTTTTAAAACGAAAAAGTGTATCTGAGAGATCCTACCAGGACTACTTAGCGAGGCGGAGGATTACTTAATTATGTGTCGTGTAGTTCCGGTAGGGGACGGTCTGGATAGTTTGTTTTCGCGCCAAGGGCTCAGACAACTGGGGGGAAACGAAGTTTGCGTCCTCCCTCTTGGCTGCTTCTCCGGGGTATCGGTTTTAGAATTGATGAGAAAACCTTGCTGCCCGATCCCAACCTCGGACGAAGCTGTTTGGAGCATTCCTGATTTTACACATCAATTGGGTTCTGGTGCTTGCCACTATTTCCAGCGTGAATACAAGAACGCAAGAGCCAAATTGTCAAGGCGGACAGTCAATAACGGAATCACTTCTTCTGAAGGGACTGGGAAAGGATGAAAGATGTGGCAGTCTGCTTCGGTAAAGATTACAGTCTTGGACACCCAATTGGCGCAGTCCTACACTGTCCTATAGAGTTGCAGCGAGCTGCAGTTGACTTGATGGCAAGGGGTTTGGTTTTTTTTTTTTTTGGAAAAGGCTATCAAGTATGCAAATTAACCAGTTGGCGGTGACAGAAGCACTGTGCTGATCCTAACATCCGGAGTTGCCTCTTCAGAAATCCATGAAAATAGAAAAGCACATACATCACTTAACCTTCCTAGCCCCATTCTTTATTTTGGCTTTTGTTACTGACGATGGCCTCTTTAAAGCCTCGGAGGAAGATTTAACATGGTTCTTCCTTCTCAGAACTTCTGTAGATCTTGCTAGGGTAATTTTAAAGTATCTATGGCATACTGCCAAGTATTACTGCTATTGGTACTTGCTGGTTGCTTAGAATAGCTGTATGGTGACCTCATGTGTGCAGAGTAGAATTGTTCTTCAAGGCTGTGTGACCTTTTGAAGCAGATCGCTGGGGCTTACTTCCGAGGTGCCTCTGACTGGGTTTGAACCATCACACTTCCGGTTAGTCGTCTATTTGTGCAATCCAGGAACTTTATTGGTATTTACTTCCCTTTTTAAGGTTGAGAGTAGGACTTGATTCATTCCTGTTTACATGCTTTTATATTGTCTGGTTCAGTGCCTTTTATATAATAGGCACACGAACTTTGTAAGTTAGGTTCAAATAGTTTTTTTTGGAGTGAGGTCAGTTAAAAATAAGGTAACACTTGGGTGAATTAATTTATTTTCTTAGGCACCTAGATTGACGTAATGACAAGCAGATTCAGAACCCCAGGTGCATCCTGAGACATCTAGGAAAATTATTACTTGAAATATGTTGGTAGGTAGTAGGCAACCATATGGGCCCTAAGAGTGGTTGGTTGTGGGTTTTTTCTAACTAGCTTTCTCATTTTAAGTTGATTTCACCCTTTTTCTTAATTACTTACATGTTTAAGCTGAAGTTCAGTGATTTTTTATGTAGCAAGACTATTCAAATTGTTCCTCCTCAAAACTGAGTATTAGATAAAATTCTAAGCTACATGTAAAAGCAAGATGAATTTCTGAGATCTATAATTTTTCCCTGTTTAGAGAGAAAAACTAGAATTCAGTCCTGGGATTGAATATCTTTATTAGAGGAGTAAATGGCAGCACAAATCAGCAGCAATAAGTTTGGAAGGGGTGGGACAAGCTGTAGGATCAGAATATGATTGTTCATTTCATGGTCTCAAGGTGGCTGAAGAACTGTGCCCAAGGTCCACTGATCAACATCATACATTGCAAATACAACAGGAAGGCAAGACTAAAATACTAAACACCAAACCCTATGCCTTTTAAAAGGTTGAGTCAAAACCTTACAAATTATAATAGTAAGATTGTAGATCTGAAATCTGATTTTCCTCACATTTTCAGCCCACAATTTGGAGCAAAGTTGTAAAATGAGTAAGCTTGAAGGAACACATTTTTGAAAAAGGGAGCACTTAGCTATTTCTGAAATGATTCAGTGCTTTCCTCTATTTTCTTTTCCATGATATATTATTTCCTCGTCTTACATTTTCATGACGCCAATTTATCTGCAGACAAGAGTACATTATAGGAACACAGAAGATCGCACACACACAAAAATCTTTTACCACCTCAGCATTTTAGAAATCCTATTGTTTTGTAGCAGATAATCACAAATTAAAACTAAGGCTTTCATCAACCCTTGAAGAAATATTTGTATTTACTGGAACAGGAAATTAGGAAGGTTTGAACAATCTCTGATGCTGATTAAAATGGAGTGAAAAATCAGTCCTCCATTTTGCACTATTGTACTACTCTTTGATGCCCCCATCAGGCATGCTTTCTGGAGTTAATTCCTAGGGGGAAAAGAGAATCCCTGTGACCCAATACTCCATTGCTTCAACCTTTGTGGCGTGAGGGCTTTTGAGTAAAATGGAGAAGGAAGATAAATAGATAAATAAATAAATAAGACTCTGACAGATTCATCAGCACCACCTCAACACAATGGAGGGGAGAGAGCAATGGGAAAGGTGTGGAAAGAGGCTGAAAGGGAAGACAATGAGGGTGAGGTGGTAGGAGAGACTTGGCCTTAGAGCAAGTCTAACTCAAAGGAGTGAATGCTGGCAATGGGAGCTCTCCAGAAGTTGAAGGTGCTGTACTCAAGGAGGGCATCAGCTTCAGGGTTTTTCTCCTTCTCTGCTCTGGTTGCTTGTCCGGTCATTTTGCCATCACTGTTGCTCTTGATCTTGTAGGTGTCTGTATCTGACAGACCCAGGCCTTCCAGCTCCGACAGATCCAGTTCTGGGATGGGCATCCTCCAGAAAAGAAAGGAGCTGTACTGGCTACTCACAGGGTCCCTCATAGCTCCTTAGAAAGAAACACTTGTCAGTTTCATGCTATATAGTAACCTCCTTATGACCTTTCTTTGCTTATAACTCCACACCCCTACTTACCTCTGCACATAATCCAAGTTCCTTAGGACAAATTTCAGGAACCCTTCCTCCATTACCATCTTCTATTTTATTCCTAATTTTTCCCATCTTGGGATGCCTCATTTATTGCCTACTGTATCAAGTTGATCTTGGGTCTGGTTTGCAAGGCCTTCCAAAATCTGGACCTCCTCTCTCTAGCAGTACATATCCTAAACTACAGTTATACTTATCCCTCCATCTTAAAATACTACTCTAGTTTCGAGATTCTGTATAAGTCCTTAGAGGAATCTTTCCTGTTATATTTACAAATGTTTGTCTTCTTCCTGCCTTGGTCTAATAGGCCATGGTACCTCTGAAAAGGTTTTCCATGACATTTCTGCTTTCTATTTTCCTTCTTGCCTTCTAAACTCTACTATAAACTGGCTTCTTCGTGTTATGACATCCTTAAGCTTTCTTAGCTCCATCTACTCTATTTCCTCCAGTGCCCTCTCTTCCCCCAACACTCCTATAGAGGCTTACCTGACTGTATCTGTTTGGAGTTACTAGTCACGGAGCTCTGGTAGCATAGTGGCTAAGACACTTGCCTGCTAACCAGACGGCTGGTGGTTCAAACCCACCAGCCACTCCTCGGAAGGAAGGTTGGGCAATCCTACTTCCGTAGTGACACTGCCTCGGAAACCCAAGGAGGGGTCGCTATGAGTCGGGGCCGACTCAATGGCACATAACAACAACAACAGTCACGGTTATGTGTCTTGTGTTGGTAATGGTCTTATCTCCTTGAACAGACTAGGACTCTCTCCCAGGGTAAATATCAGTCTGCTTTCTCTGTACTTCCTCCACAAGTGCTGAGCTCTGACACCAAACACACTCAAGGCCGCTAATTTTCCCTCACTCTTTATTTAATACAGTGAATACCTTGTACTCCATCTGTACCCACATATATGCCTTAACAGATTATTTCTAAGCTTCTGTTCCTTCAGAGCAAAACTCAGGTGCTAAACAAATTTTCCTATGCTGTAGAAAGGTCCCTCTTCTCTGATCCCAGTGCTAGAATATACCTGACTGTATTGAGAGCAAATGGATTGGTAATTCCAGGTAATAAGAGCAAAGTTTAGATAGAAGGGAAAGTCTCTTAACAGAATCAGATACTTTTCCATGCTTTAATGATTAATTCTATCACCTTTTCTACTCAACTCACCCACACCCTGATGTTCTATGACTATTATATCTCCCTGCAGCCTCCACCCTGCTGCTTACTAGCTAAGGGAAGGAGCAAGAAGCATTAGTTGAAATGTTTCCAAAGGAGCAGAAAGAACATTGCCGTGTCCTCAAAAATAACAAATCTCAAAAGGCCTCCTTTCAACATACCCCATCGGCTCTCATAAAGAATGAGACTCCTAACCAGTGGTCTTAAATAGGCTCCAAATAAAATGTTATTACTAAGGCAGAAAAAGAAAACCTTAATCTAGAATAGGGTTATGTTTAAGAGTGTGGGGATTTTAGGGGTAGTTAGCTGGTAGGCTAGGATATTTTTAATATTAAAAGTGATTTCTAAGTTGCTCTTTTTCTTCATAGGTAGGTTCAAGAGCCAAAAAAAAAAAAAAAAGCCCCTGGGAAACTGAACATTACTCAGCAGAGAAGCTAGCTGCTTAGGAGGAGGGTGATGCAGGGAGGGAAGCATGTTGGAAAGGTGATGTCATCATCCTACAATATTCAGCTCTGATATCTCCACAGTCATTTGCAGAGACATGTGCACTGGAAGATACAGAAAATGGTTATAGGATTAACCAACAAATCTCTGGGTTTAGAACTATAGAAATCTTAAGGAGCAAACCCTAAGAGTCAATAGTGTTACTGACTTCTGCCCACATGGATTTTTTTCTTTTAATATTACCAGTATTTTCTTAGCTAACTGGCTTCTTTTATATTCCCTCTCTTACAAGTCTTCTCCTGAGTAAACTTAGCATAATGCTGGGCATATAATAGGCTTTTTTCTTAAAGAGACTCAAAGGGAGAAAAAAAAAAAAAACTATGGGATTTTAAAAGTAGAAAGCACCTTAGAAATTATCTAGTGACTTGTGAAACCTCTCAGCCAGTTTGGATAGAATC